>NW_008598425.1:0-25594 GCF_000691845.1 Merops nubicus
ATATATATGTTATACTCCCTTTGTTACTAAGGTTGTTTCATGATCCAGTCTAGTAAATATTAATAGCTTGAATTATGACAAAGCCATTAAAATACTGCATATGTTTCCAGAGATCTGATTCAATTATGACCCAGAAAGCTTGAGTTTGAACTAATTCACTCATTCTTGAAATATGTATCATACTTGGAGTGTTTTTCCCACTGGCAGATGTCACAGATATGCACAATTTATGCATGCCAGCTGTGCATAACTTACCTAGATTACCTTTGTGAGCAAACAGAGTTATCTAACATGAAAATGCGGGGAGACTGTGAAGGAGGGAGTGGGTGCACTTCGGAGGCTCAGCAGCTCAGCTCAGGAAGGACAAGTTCGAAAGTTCAGGTGCATCAATCTAAGCCTTTAAAATCAATAAAATTGAACTAAAGAGTTTTCCAATAACAGACTGTTTTCTTAGATTTCTGGCTCATCTGCTTGTGTTTGCATGAAAAATATTGTAACAATCTGGGCTTTGTTTCAGTGTGGCTATAAGGACTATGCAATTGCCAATCTCCCATCACATGACACGAGGTATGCAAACATCTGTCAGTGCTTGTGGGAAATAAAAATAGGAGGACTGGAATAAATATACTCGTATAAAATAGTTCTCTGAAAAGAGTGTTGCTCTTTTTCAATAGCAAAAATCTATTCTGTATTTTTACTTTTTCATGATGCAAAGTAATTCTTTTGTGTTGGAACAGAGATGCAGGGAATAAGCAGGTTTTGTTTGGACTACTTTGCTATAGAATTGATCTGCATTATAATCTTACAAAAGTGAGGTTACATTAATATGTTTATAGGAGAGGGCTGGATTGAAGTCTTGACAAATGTGGGCACATATCTACAGCTCAGCTGGTCACTCCAGGCCCCATTTGCAGACAATGGAAAGAATGAGGTTTTTTTAATGATGTGATACATCTCTCCCTAGATGTCTAAAATCAGTCAGATGAATCATGCCCTAAAGTTAGAGGAGATGAATTCCATTTCAAGTGTTTAATACGGTTCTGGCTTAATAGTTTGAAAGAATTTTTCTAATAGACCCAAAAGTGCTCAGCAAAAGTGCAGACACTCACATCCACGTTATTTAATCAAGTGAATAGCAATCTTGGACCACGTTCTCATGAAACCAGGCAATTTAGACTTTATGGAGCTACTTCTAGCATTTTGTGAATGTTCTGACAAAAGGCAATCATAGAATGTGGTGATTTGCTGTTAATATAGGACCTAATCTTCAGAGGTGGTTTGTGTCCGCAGCTCCACAGGACACACACTGCCTCTTAAGAAAGTCCTGGGTGTTTTGCAGGATTGGGCATCAAGAACCCACTTTTCCCATTTTTCAGGAAGCATGCACATACTAATGAGCCTTCACTTGTCCTCTCAAGGTGGCCGGGAAGACTGAAGAAGGTGTCCTGTTTGTGCTTGGGAGCAAAGAACTGCAGATAAATCTCATAGAGTTGACTTGGTTGTAGTCCTTTTAACATTGCAGTTGTGTAAGGAGAGATGTTTCTCCCTGTGAATATCCCCCATTTTAAGGCCCATGCTGAGAATGCACAAACATGAAATATGAGAGAGCTGAGGTGTGAAGTGAGGCCATGAATGTGGAATCGGGGCAAGTGGGAATCGTTGTCTGTCACTTAAGGGGTCTTAAGGGAAGCTGTGATCAAGGAGCAGAAGGAAGGGGCCAAATGTCTTAGCTCTTCTAAAACTGGGACAGAATCTGACTCACTAGGACATACTGTGTGACACAGCATTCTGGGGGCACTTGAGCTAACTGAAACCCATGGCTGACTTGTGCAGAACAAGTTTGTGGTGTCTGCGCTAAAATGTACACAGCCATCATTACTTACAATACCTGGTCACAATGCTTCAAAAATAAAAATAAATTGCAGTTCATGAGTTGACAGTCTTCCCTCCCCACTGAACTAATTATTAGATTGTCTAAAAGTAACAGTTTGCTTTACATGTGTTCTGGGACTCTGGCCTTCAGGAGTCAACTTTCAAGCTTTCTTCTGCAAGCAAAGGAAGCACTCTTTTTAATATTCATACAGGTTCAGGAGAATGGGCTTACAGAAAAACACCAGATATTACAAGTCTCAAGTTAAAATTGTTGAAGCACCCAATTTTCAAAATACATATACATTCCTGCAAGTGATCCTTCTTTGAAGGCACAGGAATAAATGTCTCATTATACAGTGGAAGAGTGTTTTCTTCCTTGGTATACCAGTGGGGAGATTGGAATACTTTTACCTTCTTTTAGAGAATTAAACTGAAGATGATCTGTCAAAATCAAGTGGGTCTTCTGCACATTTTCCTGCCATGCACTGGTTGATGCTAGCTCATGTGTCTCTGTGATACCTTGGAGAGTGCAGCTTTCTTAATACTAATGTGAGTTTCAAGGGAATGCCATGGATGGTCTGGCCTTGCCTACAGGAAAAGACAGATCAATTCAAGTCTGTATTTCTTGAATCTCTTATTGGATGGCAAATGGACTGCTTTTGGGAATGGAAATGCAACATTAGAATAATTTTATTTAAACTCAGTCTGTAAATCTTTGATGTGGACAACGTAACCTTGAACAATTTCACAATATTGTTCTGTATAGTTGTGAAATCAGCCTGAAAATGCATGTTAGCTAAAGCACTGTAATAATGCAGATTTGTAGCTTATGTACTTATAACCATACAGACAAGCATAAAGCATTTCTTCTCCCAAGTCTGAATATTTTAAAAATTTAGTGACAGCTATGAAATCCTGCTACAGCAGAATGAATAAAAAGTTTATTTCCTTGTAGTTTAGCAGAAGAACTATTCTGAGTCTGCCAGGAAAAGCGGTTCTGTAGTGTATCTCCACAGTTGCATTAAATATGTTAGATCCTTTCCATACTTTTTTTGGCTGTGGAAGGATGACTCTGGAGTACAAATCGGAGTTTGAATCTGCTAAAAAAAAAGTGGCAGAGATGGATAACAAAGTAAGATATTGCATTACTGCTTCATGTCAAAGATAGAGTCATAGGTTAGAGGACGTGAAACCACACTTGGAAGTCTCCATGCCCGTTTCTGCTGCACACTGATGAGCTGTGGGGCTTTTGTCCAGACGACTTGTCTGTCAGCTATGCAGAGGCTCCCTCGAACTGCAGCCCCTCAAAAGGTTTACCTGTGTTCAGAGAAGAGATATACTCTGCACACAGCACAGTGCTCTGTATTTGTCACATAAGGCTGAATTAAAATAGCTGAAAGAACCAAGAAGAAAATACAAGGCAGCCTATAGGCTATTTAACCACCAGTAAAATTTTCAGAAACAATTGTTACCTGCCATTGACTTGCAAAGAATGTTGGGGTTTTTTCTCAAAAATAAGCCTATAGAAAACATCATATTCTCTGTTAAATTCTGCAGACCTTACATTTAAATAGAATATAGTTCTGCAGTGCAGAATCATATTAAATGACATTTGTTTCTTGATTCTATAAGACACTATATTGCAGCTGTTATTCCTGTTAATGTTACCTACTAAAGTGATTAATAAAGATTGCCATGCATCATTTTCTAACAGTGCTACAGGCAGTACTGTAAATCGTTTACTGCACAGGCCTCTCAAACAAATGTTTGACAAAGGAGAGGAGGATGTTAAAGATTAAATTGACTGTGCTGTACATCAAGCAAGACATTTACAGTCATTGCCATATTTGTAGTCAGCCCATGTCCACTTTGAAACCTACAGTAGTAATTTTTCTTTTTCCAGAAAATACTTACAGTGCCATGTAATTCAACAGTGCTGACTATGAGCCCTGCCTGGCTTGTACTAGTGAGAGCAATAATATTCTTTCTTTCATTACTTTTGGAGATATACTCTATGACAGGTTGATTTCTTCCTTTATAAATTGTGAATAAAATACATATGCTCAAAAAATAAAGTAGTTTTTGAACATGATGAGGGACCTGCAATAAACAAGAACTGCCAATATTCAGAAAGTGATGAGTAGGAAGGTGCTGACATTTTACAGTTAAAATCATCTCCTGCATGTATTAGGTAAACTAATTTGATAAGCAAAACAACAGACTCCTGTCCATTCCCAGCAACTGGCATTCACTCCATTCAAGCTCTGCAATTCAACAGAAGGGCAGGAGAGCCTTTTTTCTTGCACTTAAGGGCTACTTTTACAGAAGCCACACAGCTGTCCAAAGATAGAAGCTGACCCTGCATCTACAAAGTTCCTTACTGCAACCAAGAAAAGGTCATTAGGGCAAACAAAACAGATCTGTAGACACTTTTAGAACTTATATAGAAGTTTTAGCCAAGCTCCGTGAAATGCAAGAAGTTCCTTTGACATTGACAGGCTTTAAAGTAAGCCCTTGACATGCTTAGCTTGACAGATGTTAAGAATTCATTACATTTTGAAAAACCTTAATGTAATTGTGTTGCACAATTATTTTAAAGCAAATTTGAAGTTCAGTATTCATCTGTCCCTTTGGATTACTTCTCTTATGCACTGAGTAAGAGTTCTGAATTCACCTATTCCTGGGCAAGATTAGATTCCACATTAATAAAAGTTTTTTAGCAAAGTGTCTGCGCTAGCGTTCAAAATAATTTTATTCAAGTTATGGTCTTCCCCAAATATAAAAGGACATGGCTGTTTTGCCCAATTTATGATTGTAATTGAAACTGGATATTTAGAATATTAAGCTTCTTCTTTCTTCAATTAATGTCAAGAAGTACAGCCAACTTATTTCTGATTTTCAGAATTTCTTCACTTTTGAGTTCTTGGTGTCCAGAGCAAATAATACACTTCTTTTCTTTTTTCCCCTCCTAGACATGCACAGTTCCAGATGAAATGGGACTTGTGTAGTGACAACCAGCAGAAAGGAGAATAGGTTTCAGCAGCCTGGGCAAGGTGCACAATAGGATGTGAAATGTCAGGAGGAACATGGGGACAGGGCAGGTTTGGCTATGCTGTATGATCAGGCTGGCAGTATGTCCTGTGCAGTATAAGGATGAAAAGTCCCACTGTCATTCTGTAGACCAGGAGTGGCTTTTTCTTATTTTGTCTCCTAGGGAACTCTGCCTCCTTAAATTTGCTTGTCATGGATGTGCTGGGAGAAAAAGAGCGCGTAGCTTCAAGTCATTATTTTTGTTCTGTCCCTAAATCCCCTGCAGAGGAGGCTTGGTGAGAAAACAAATGACCTGGGAGTCACGACACGAATTATAAAAGAGTTAATGGTCATAATAGTTGGTTTTTATAACACCTTGCCATGGGGTTTGGGGCAGCCTTTGAAGAGGAAATGTAACAGTTTTGCTATGAACTTGTCCAAAGGATGACCCTTCTGTGAAGGTGGGGTGGGTTTGTTTTGTTTTTTGTTACTATTATTAAGCCATTCTCTGCTTGTACTGAATTGCGAGGTTGGTAATTGCCTGTCATTGTCCTTGTGTTCCTGCAGATCATTCCTTACACTATGTATCTTTGACAGTATTTTAACTTCTTGCAGGAGGACTCTGCCCAGGGTCTAATGATCCGTGTTTGGAGAAGCCGTGTCCGGGGGACATGCAGTGTGTGGGGTATGAAGCAAACCGGAGGCCCTTCATCTGCCAGTGTCCACCAGGAAAGCTTGGAGAATGCTCAGGTGCAAGTCACGGCAGCACAGGGGGATATGCTTGAACAGCAAACTGCTGCCATTCTCATTTTGTAGGTAGAGGTGCCACTGAAGCTAACAGAAGACGTACTGGTTAAACCTTCTCAGCACTGGCACTCGATGTATGTTTATAAGCCCTGTAAAATACTTGTCTTTATAGCTATGGGGCTGTATGAAGGCCATGATGCAGTTCCTGCTGCAAAATTCCCAATGATTTGGTTGAATCACAGATCAGTAAAACAGGCTGCTGAGAAAACAGGACTTTTCCTAGAAACTGTTATGCCAGATGTTTTCCTGCCATGGGCAAGGCTCTATAATAATTAACTCTTCAGCATACTATTTAGATTACTGAAATTCCAGTCTTTATTAATGAAAACACTACACCATCCCAAAAAGAAAGTTTGAGGACATTTGTTAGTTCTTTGCAGCTGTGTCATTACCTGGAATATAAAGAGACAGGTGGGAAGTCAGTGAAGGGGAGCTTTCTGTTGGCTTCAGTGAATCCAGGGCTGCGTGACAGAGGGCATGTGCTACTCTCTGATGAAAACACAGCAGACACTGAGCTGTATCACTGTGGTCCTTGGAAGCTGGTTGCAGGGAACTCATTGCAAGGGTTTGGCTGGCATCTGCCCACACCTCACTTTATACCCATAACTCAACTGCCTGACGTGCAAGCATGGTTGTCTTTAACTCTCCATTATCAGTGAGGTGAGGTAGGTGCCTCTAGAAGTGTACGAACTTCTAAGTGCTGAATGCTTGGAGAAACCTCTTCTTTACATAACTATGGAGGAAAAAACTTTCCTCCATCCCCTGAAAAATATTTAAAAAAAAAAAAAGTTTTTGTAATAGGTGCCAACTTTTTTTCCCATCAAAATTGTTTTATTTATTTCTTTCTAATCACTCTCATTAGCTCTATAAATTCTTTAATTAACTTGACAGCTGAGGAATGTGTCACTAAAAGGAACACGTCTTTTCAAAATGGTTATTTCAGGCCACACGTCCCTCAGCTTTGCTGGGAATAGCTACATTAAATACCGGGTTTCTGAAAATAGCAAGAAAGAGGAATTCAAGTTGGCTCTCCGTCTGCGAACCCTGCAAAGCAATGGGATTATCATGTACACCAGAGCGAATCCCTGTATAATTCTGAAGGTAATTAAAATAACTTCCCTTTTCCACAGTTGCTTTTCTTGATTGTATGTTTTCTGTTGGCTCTTGATTTGGGGAATGCCGTTCTCATTTCTGCTGAAGATTGAGAAGATGAAGTCTGATCTATTGCATACTGACAGGGAAAAACAACAATTTTGACAGTGGCAACAACAATCAAAAAAAAAAAAAAGCAGCTTGTTAGTGGTGCTTTACTTGGAAAATGCTCCATTGAGTGTTGTTCATTATAAGAACATTATGTGTGTCTGCATGTAGGAGCCAATCTGCACGAGATGTAAGATTTGGCCATTTATGTGACCACACAGCCCAAAGGGTGCATGCTGAAATAGCTGTTCTTCCCTGTGTCCGTGCCGGTGCTTAGAGGATATGCCCTCACTGCTGTCGAGTTAAGTCCAGAAACCAGCTGCTTGGAACGTGTCTCCCACTGAATGTGAAGAATCCTGCACTCTGTAAATTACAATTAGCTGTTGAGAGAGGCATACAGAGTGGAAGGTGTCCCTGCCCACAGCAGGGGGGTTAAAGCTAGATGATCTTTAAGGTCCCTTCCAACACAAACCATTCTGTGATTTAATTGATAAGCTCTCCATGCATTTTTGTTCTTTGCTGGGTTTCTGAGAAATGGCAAATATCAGCTGCATGGACAGGGAGTGCTAGGCTCATCCATGAGCTTTCATATATAGTATTACTGCTAGAGCCTCTAAGGTACAAAATGAAGACACTGACTTTTGTAATTTGGTCATGTCCTGTAATTCAACAGTGGGAGAAATGGGATAGAGCCTTTTCTGTCTGTATTTGCAGTCTTTAGAGTTCTCCTGGCTGAATACTTAGGTAATGTTGAAATGGCTAGATGAGCTATTAATGGGCAACAAGTAATTTTATAGCTGTTAGACTGAAATATTTAATGAGCAGGAGTACTGTCTGTCATTCACTGGGGACTCTCAATGTTGTTCAGGTTTGTACACGACAATTAAGCTGTGCTTTGAGATATGTAGAAATGCATAGTTTGAACTTTCTTTATACTTTTTTGTTCTAAAAGCCAAAACAAAACCACAGGCTTGAAGATGTTCTTTGAAGTCTTCATCATGGTTTCTCTTAGCATATAACAGTAGGGAATGTTTACAATTCTGAAGTTGTGAAAAAAGCTTGGAAAACAACAAATGGCCTTGGTGGAAAGTGCACTTGGAAACAATAGGAGACAATACAGAGGCAAACAGAAATGGAGTTAGAATGATGATAAGAGAATTTGTTTTGTTACAGTTTAGTGTATAAAACTACCATGATTAAGAAGTACAACTGGTCAGGTCATAGGCAACTGTGTGAAAATCTCCAGCTGAAGCTGTGAAATTTTGGCACCAAAGGAAATTAATTCATTGTATTACAAAAAAATGAAAGCCCCTCTTTGCAGTCATCTGAATTGAGTTTTTAGTTGTGGGATAAGAATTATTTGTTTTCGGTTACCACTTTGCACAATCATCTAACCATTTTGCTTTGGAAGATAGTGGGAGGAAAAAATAATACTTTAAGGAGCAGTGACAAGAGCTGTGACTACTGTATTCTGATCTCAGAAACCAACCTCCAGGGAATGCTGTGTTCTTCCTAGCTCTAAAAAAATGATTTCCAGCTCTGAACCCACCTCATGTGGCACTTTGTAGTGACTTCAGATGTGCCTGTAGCCTCATATGTCCAATGACTGAGGTCTAGTGAGTTGTGTGGATGCAAAGACTCCACTTTCTCTCATGCATTGAACATGGAAGGACACAGGGAGTTCCTTTCCCAGAACCTCCTGCTTGGCTTTTAGGTAGGACAGCATTTGCTCTTGCAATGGGCACATCTTTTCCCCAGGTCTAGCCGTTGGCTCCTATAAGCATAGAGTTTAAAGAAAAGTGTTACATTCAGCATTGTTTTTTTTTAAGAAAGGGCATCACTTAAAAGATCAGAAATTTCTAAAGTTTTGTGTGGAAAGGTCGTCTAGCAGAACACCTAAGACTAAGGTCTCACAAAAGTGCTGTATGGTGGATGGATGGCATTGTGCTCAAGGGATGCAGACGTAGAAGGTCTCTTGAGAGATGGCAGCTGACTCATGAGCTGCACTTTGGGGATCTTTAACTCAGATGTTTTCAAGCAAGCTCAGGCTTTCTAAGCCTCTGTTTTTTCATTCGTAAACCAGAGGTAAGGTTGCTTTTTTTTTTTTTAACAGGTATGTATGTTGTGAGATAGGGAGGTGCTTAGAAATGAGGCCATTAAGTAGATTAATTAGAGGTCTATAAACGTGAAGTTCTTATCATTTGAGCATTGCTTTCAATTAAATTAAACAAGAGGAGAAGCTTTCCAAATAGAGGATAAAAGATGGGATCCTGTGCTCTTTTGAGCACTCTGGCATCACTCCAGCAAAGCACTTAATCACTTGCTTAACTTCCTCTATTTGAAAGCAATTGGAACTACTCATATACCTTAATTTTAAGCATGTACTTAAGTATTTGCTGTATTAGCACCAGAGGGCCCAGCACCATCACTGAGCTCCAAACGAAAGCAGAGGTGGAAGAAATTTAGGCCCACCACATAGTATGAGCCCAGGGGAGGAAGGGCAGAAAAGACCACCACTGCTGGTGCATATAGTGACATGGATTCTTTTGAAGCAAGTCTCCCCGATTGCAATCTATTTAAAAATTAATGCTGCAGTATGTTTTTCAGTGTTTAAATGTCCAGCTTAATTTTGGCAGCTCATACATTTGTGATAACTCTAGGGATGGAAATATTTCATAATCATAACACAGTGTCCTTGGATGAATAATCATTTCCATAGAGCAAACTGCTTGTCTACTACTTTGCTGAAAGCCTACCAGCTACACTGTATTGGTACAATAGAATAAGGCTGTTATTTATTCAGCTATTTCAAATAAAGCAACACATCCATCGATTCTGAGAGGTAGGCCATTTTTTTGTTGTTGTTGCATGCGCTTGCCTTTAAGACAATTGGAGCAAAATGAGATGCAGGTTGATGGCCTTTTTCTTTTTCCTCTGAAAAGATTACATATGCCAAAAACAGTATCACCATTTCCCTTTTCCTATGTAGCACCTATCTTGAAAAAAGTAAGATTTAACAATTTAAAGCATTATGAGGCCATTGCAGAAGAGAATTCCATAGTTTATTTCATTTTCTTTCAAAGAATACACTAGAGATTCAACTTATTTTGTGAAATTTAAAGTACTAAAAATAGGTAAAGAAAGACTTTCCTATCATCCAGAAATATAGCTGTTAAATGGGAAAAGGCAAGCATATGTTCTTTCATGCAGGCAGTTAATGTGAAACTTTGCATGGTTTAGTTAAGTGTATATTATACATTTTAATGCATTACTGCTGCGTGGCTTATGCTGGATAAGACTGAAGCTTGGACATGATCCCAGTTATGGCTGGAGTTGAAACGAGTAATATTTTAATTAAATATACCATTTTACACAAACGAACCTGAGATGTAATTCAGCTAACGAAATATTTCCCCAGACAGATTAGCAGGCAGCATGCGGTATCTGTGGTGTGTGACTGCAGATGGACTGTGTGAGCTGAAGGTGGTCTCAGAAGAACCATTTGATCATTTTATTACCTATGTTGATACACAAATATGGATGTTAGCCAAACATCTTAGCCAGGCTAATATTCTAATATAATTTGCAATATGTATTTGGCTCCATTTTGCTCACTGAATGAAATTGTTGAAATGTAACAGATTCCATCAGCTTTTGGAGCCTTCTCTGTTCTTTGTACTTCTCTACAGGTGAGGAATTTTGTGTCTGTGAGAGTGTACATGCTGAAGTGTGCATTAACCTCACTGTCCTAGTAGTTATAATTGAGAATTACTGTAAGCAAACCCAGGATGCTCTGAGAGGTGGAAGCTTGGTGGGAATTTTCTGGCTACCTAGGATGAAGTAGTGTCTCTGCCTTCATCTTGATGGATAGGGTCTCTGCTGTAGCTGTAGGCTGCATTGGTGAGGGGCTACAGAGTTTGCATTTCTCTGCTGTGAGATGGCATAAAGCAGTCTCTCTGCTGTGTTGCATCACATAGAGGGAGAGAAAATCAGTGCCACAGGTTCAATCCTGAACTGGAAATCTGGTGCTACCAGCCCTCAAACAGACCAGTCATCCCACTGAGGATATTGTCTGGTTAGCTGCTGAGCCTGGACAACAGCATTGGCCATTCATTGGATTTCCATACTGTTTGCTTGAATGTACCTCATTTAGTAAGAGGATAACTTCCAAGTTCATCTTTTCTTGGCACCAAGGTCCAGGTTATAATCAAAGAGCCCCTTTTGAGGATTGAGCCATGTCCCTGACATTACAGTGGTTACAGGGAATCTCAGGAACACCAGGGATTAATTTCCAGATCAAAGATCAATGATTGAATGCCTCATGCTTAGGAATGGAGACATTGTTTTGCCCTGTTGAGTGGAGGACCCTTCTCCTCCATGCCCAGCCAGCCTACCTGCTATCTAGGCAGGACAGGAGCCCTTTGCAGCACTCAGGCCTTGCAACTGTTCCTGCTCTTCCTCCTCCTCCTCTTCCCCCTCCTTGAGGCATGGGGCCATTGGGGGCAAATATTTCTTCTCTGCCCCGCTACAGCACGGCCTGTGACCATCTGATTAATGAAAATATTTTTATGGTCCCATTGCTAGAGGTATCTGGGCATGCCACAGCCTGTAATGTACGTATCCATAAAGCAGTGGTATGGGGTAGGGGAGTGACGTTATCCCTCCTTTACTGATGGAGACCTGAAACTAATGGCTTGCTTGAGATCTCAGAGGAAGAGTGTTGCAGAGTGTGGATTCCCATGCATATCTATCATATCTTAAGCTAGTACTGTAAGCATCAGACCATCCTTTCCATCTTTCACTCTAGCCTGAGGCAGGGGTTTCTAGTGCTTTTTTAATAAAAGGAAGGAAAGATGCCCTTTCAGGGAGCATATATTTACTGTATATGTTGGATCATATGCTAGTAAAAAGAAATAAAAGTGGATGAAAAGGATGTATAAAACATATTTTAATGGCAAATCTTTTAGATCATCATTTCCCGTATACAAATGGTGTAATATTTATCCCAGGTGCTTATATGTGGTGTTGTATTTATAAAGATAATTGGAAAAGCATGTTCTGTGAGTAAGGGTAATAGACATGCAGGCAGTAGGTCCTTCAGGGTATAAGTAGTCTTAGGGGAGGTATATGTATATTATACACAATCAGTAGAACTGTTTCCATAGGAAAAAGCCTTTTGACTAAGGGGAGAGTTAACTGCTTACCCAATGATGGCTGTTTTTCAAAGTGTAATATGCTGGCATATATTTTTCTCTTTGATTTGTGTTCCTTTTAAGGCAGATCACTGTTTCTGAGCAGCTCCTTCAAGGTTTGTGGACTATTTTGTTGCACAAGGAGAAAAGAAACTATTGCTCCATCTCTGGAGAGAAACCAGCTTAGTTAATCAGGGCATCTTGTTTACTGAAATTCCTCTTGAGAAGGTGCTTTAATAGGCCAAATTTCAACCTACAGAAGTGGTTTTCAGCTGAGTTTTGAGTCCTGTAAGAAAATATTTTTAAACAGAAAATGATCCAGACTTATTTTTCTATACATCCATTACCCTTTTTTGATTGAGCTGTAAGAGTACCAAGCAACATCCATCCCTCAAGCATGCTGTATAACAATCATAGAGCTCTTTTTTTCTCAGTTTCATTACATCCTACAGGTCAAGGACTTCAAAATAGCCATCTGCTCTTCTGGCTCCTTCTGTATGTGTATTCCTCTAATGTGCCTTATGCCATGCAGAGTAAGTAGGTAGCTGGCATTAATAGAGAGCTTGTAACACGCTTAGCATCATTGTGTCCACCCCATCCAAGCAATTGGAGATCAGCGGAGTGTGGTTTACACATCAACTGCCCAGTATGACTTGGCTTGAGGTTACAGCCCAGTTCAAGTTCAGGTGGTCAAGAGACTGAGGTCTGGAAGGGAGAAGGAAATCCAGAGATCATCAGAACTCAAGATTTTACCCTTAGCTTTTCTACAGGTAGTTTTGTGAACCTTCAAGGACAATAAAATACTGATAATGACAGGACAGCAGAGTCTGCTCTTGTAGATTAACAGTATCCTGTTTACCTTCAAGCCACATCAGAGGGCCTTGCAGATCAGAGTTGGAGCAACCAGTTCAGACACCTGCCAAAGGACGTCTGTAGCTAACATAGTTTTAAATGAGTATTCCTGCCAAAAACAGCCAAAAATGCCCAAAGACAGATGGACACAGTGCAGCATCCTCACATCTGCATTAGCCAAGCCAATTTAGCAGGCCACCAAAGCTCTGGGTGTGTTCTTGCATTGGCAACTCGGCTCCACTGGGAGAGAGTAGTAGGGTTGTATCACAGATAAACCAGTGAGAGTACAATGTGTGCTGCAGGGAAGGATGAAAAAAGGACACAGCACCTGAACTTTTCAGGGGGATAAATAATGGGACAGAACTGTCTGGAGATGGGGTTTGCAGAGATAAATACTTCCTAGAGCATGACATAAAGGTAAAATAATTGCAAGAGCTTTTGGAGAGCTTGAATCCAATTAATGTGTCATAAGAAGTTATTTCCAGCCTTGTCAGCCATTTTAAACTTATCTGCCATCTGTTAGAGAAAACTCGGATCTTTGGGTAAACTGCTGATTGGGAAAGCAGCACTTCATACCTCTTCCCTCACTCTGTACTTTGCCTGCCCCAGCAGTCTAGCACTGATTTTAATCTGTGGAAGGAAGAAGAGTGAGAAATCCTAACAATCCCTCTAAAGCCATGAACCCGGCATAAATATGAGGAAAGAAAGAAAAGTGAGAACCATCTTACATCATCTATGAGATCACACAGAGCAGGTAGTGTAGCAGCTTTGGGAAATAACTGACTTCTGGCCAACCTGAATCTTACTGTTGTACTTACAGAAACCAAACTTAAGACACTTAGGGGCAAATCCACACCTTGCTGAGATTCTCCAAAAGGTTAGAGGCACAGGATGCATGCATGAGCAGAGCACCTAACATACCCAGCTGAAAGCAGAGGCTGTTGAACTTGCCACTAGCCTCTCTCAAGCCTTCAGAGGTGGTCCCTTTCCCTGACTGTCCTTTTGGTAGGATCAGCCACCAGGAGCCGGGTCGCAGCACATGAGTGGTTAGTGAGATTTGCCCAGAGAGACATGACTGCCCATCAGCAGAGCCAAGAGGAGAATACAGGTCTTCCAGTCCACGCCTGGTTCAGTGAGACATATTATTATCCCAGCCCTCACCTGTGTTCTGCATCTGTTTTCTTTCTGTATTTTCAGTTTGCCTGCAGTAACTGGCTTTGGCTAAACTCCAAGTAAGCTTTATCACCTTCCTTTTTCTTGTTTTCTTTTCCTGATGATAAAGGCACAGCTTTTTGTCATTTTAGTGTCATGTAGGAGAGCAACTTTAACACTGAGTAGAGACTCTCTGGAAGTCCTCTGTGCCTCCAGAGTCTCCATGGAGCGTATTCCGAGACGGTTCCGTTCCTGAGGCGCTTGGATTTCTGTTTCTCTCCCGCAGATTGTCGATGGCAAGCTGTGGTTCCAGTTGGACTGCGGGAGTGGCCCGGGAATCCTGGGAATTTCGGGCAGGGCCGTTAACGATGGAAGCTGGCATTCGGTCTCCCTGGAGCTGAATCGCAACTTCACCAGCCTGTCCCTGGACGACAGCTACGTGGAGCGGCGCAAAGCCCCCCTCTATTTCCAGGCTCTCAGCACAGACAGCTCCGTCTACTTCGGCGCCCAGGTCCAGGTGGATAACGTCCGCGGCCTCACCGACAAGAGAACCACGCAGGTCTTGAGCGGCTTCCAGGGCTGCCTGGATTCGGTCGTGCTCAATAACAACGAGCTGCCACTGCAGAACAAGCGCAGCAGCTTTGCAGAAGTGGTCGGCCTGACCGAGCTGAAGCTTGGCTGCGTCCTCTACCCCGACGCCTGCGAGAGGCTTCCCTGCCAGAACGGTGGCACCTGTACCAGCGTGCCATCTGGTGGTAAATATTTTGCATTGCTTTGTGGCTTTCCCCCTCCCCATTTCCCTCTGTAATTTATCGCCAGAGATGGTTTTATGCAGCAACACGCTTGAGAAATCTCAGGAACTCTATAAAACTCTGATAGGTATTGCAAATTGTGTAAAAGCTGTTTGCTCTATAAATAACGGTGAAATGGTGCCCCTTCTCATTGCATTAGTGTTCCAGGAGGAAATTGATTTATTGGCTGTTAGGATAATCCTATTTCTATAGAAACCAATAGAATTACAATTACTGTAATGCTCAGCTAGATTTTTCAGGATCCATTTACAGCATTGAAGGCTGTACACAAAGGTGGTGATTTCAAACGTCCCTCACAGATGCAACGGCACCGTTGCCTTTCTCTGTCACAAATGATTACTGAGCTGTCCACAAACACTTCAGTCCTTTTGTGAGTGAGTAGTTTGATTACATGTTTGCATGGAAAGTAGTGAGTCCATCCCTTCATAACACCACCCCACCACCCCCCGAAGTGTGTTTTATAGCCTCCTGGGAGGCCTGAGTGCTTCAAGGTCTAAGTAATATTATCCAAAGTTTATAGGGCATTGATTTAAGCTGTTTTCATGTTGGAGTTTCCTATCCAGTGGTTATATGGTGACTTGTGTGATTCGGTGCGAGTGACTTACTACCCAGTAATGCAATGCACAAGTTACCAGACCGTAAGAACAGTCAGCATCTTAGCAGGAAAAAAGCAAATGGCACACATGTAGTACATTTCTTCTCAGGCTGTTCTCTCTCTGAAGTGCACAGGCTTCCCTTCCAGTGCCCTATATTATATTAGCAGGTAGGGATGCTTGCCTTTTCTGGCAGACTAAAACTTCCTCTGAAAACAAGGATACTCAACAAAGAGGTCTTCTGCGAGTTAAGAGAATATTATCAGTGGTTTTGGTCATGGTTCCCTAGGGAAGTTCCCACTGAACTCTTTTTTTTAGGGAGCATTTAACCACTGTCCCAGGACTTTCTGCTTTAATATGTCCATGCAGTTCCCTTGCACCCATAATTACTGTTTTTGGTTTTCACTGTTTTAAGCCTCATTCTTGTATTTCCTTTCTGACCCCACTCTCCCACATAAGTTTTCCTAAACTTTAGGAACTAACTAAACTTGAGGAGAGTTTAGTTTTCAAGGCTGAAAACTGGTGAGATCTGAGCAAAACTGGCTGGCAGACAGAAGTTTCTCATTTAGATAACTCTGCCCTTATAGGTTAAGCCCTGACAACGTGGATTTTCTTATGCTGAGCCATGTGAGCTCGTATCTCCTCTGCATCTTTGGCTTCGATTCAGCCACTTCTTCTCCCATGCCATGGCAAATGGTGCATCAGGGATTCTGTTGACTTTGCCATGGGTCGAAGGAGATGGGAGGACAGCTGGGAAGAATGAAGCACGGCAGTGGCAAGCCAGGATGTGATGTGCAGCATGGGGACAATGCTGATGCGTGTGTATGTCATTAAGGGTCTTTATTTACCAAGAGAAGGAAAGGAGTGCTGCACAACAAGAGCAAAAGAAAAACATTCTGAGGCAGAAGGATGCTACAGCCACTAAGAGAATTGCTAAGCAAGATTATTTAATCCCCTAGGAAATACAGCTGTAATACGTACACAGACATAACAGCTTTGATTCTGACTCCATGCTTAGTAAATGAGGTTAACCATTTGCGTAGCGTCCTAGGAAGCATGAGAACAGCTCCTTCCATTGATTTGGTTTGAGTCTATTTACAGTATTGCTCAGCAATCTTGTGATGAGTAAATTGAAACCTTTCTGACAAAACACTTTACAGTAATTCCGTTTTTCCCAGCACCATGTGCATGCCAATTCAAACTGAGGGAAGACGTGTGGTGGGTGGGGGAGGAACAGGGGGTGCTGAAGATTGGACCCATTCTATTACTAGAATGGCACGCACCATTTTCATGTCAAAATAACTACTGGAAAGTAGTCACAGGACGGATTTAACTTGCCTTGTTCCTGCCTCGGTGAGGGGGCATGTGCCCTGCAGGCATGTTTCGGCTGCCTGCCGTTACAAAATCTGTTTGCTGTTTTTACTGCCTCAGCAGTGTGTGTAAATAAAGGATTGTTAGAAAGCCATAATTCCAGCACAGTGAGCCCTGCCTGACTGTGCATCGGTGGTTCTGCAGCCCAGCCCACAAGGAGGAGGCATGGGTATTTTTGTTTCCACAAGGCAAAGCGATTGATTCTGTTGTTAGTGTCCTCCACATGCAAAAAATAAGCCACGTAATTAATTTGTGTGGAGTGGAGAGCCCAACAGGATTGCAAATAGCAGTTGCAGAGCCACAAATTGCAGCATACATGTAAGCATCAGCATCCAGTTTATTTGTTGACACAAATGTTAACAGCTGACTTTCATTTAAAATAGAGAAAAAAAAAAAGTAAAAGCTCTTCTTTGTCTTAAGAAGGATAATGGCAGCTTTTTTTCTTTTTTAGTGGGGGGAAGCATTCCAGAATATACCGTGCAAAGGTCTTTTTTCCAGTCCCAGGGCATTCAGTAGCGTCAGGGTCTCTTGTATAATATTTTCTATCATATTATCTTCCTGTTAAAGTTGCTAGAGAATAATGTTCCTTTTCCTAAACATAGTGCATTTGGCATAATGAAAATAAATCCTCTAATTTGAGTTTTACAGAGCAGATTTCATATGCTGTTAACATCCGTTTTCTTACAAAAACCCTGCTGTGCTTTACAAGAAAATTAAGAGAGGGAAAAAGAAAGCTCAGATTTATAGCTAACTTTAAAAGAAAACAGTCAGGCAAAGGTTACTCAACATTATAACATGAAAGAGTTGCTGGCTACATGCCAGAAATCAAAAGGGCCATGCCTGATTTACATATTATTTGCATAAACTGGTCATCTAAAACACAAACCTCCATAATCGTATTCCTGTTGTGAAATCTTCTTTTCAACAGAAATGCCTCCTGCCCCGTTCACCGTTAATAAAATCTGCCTCTGATTACCTGCCACTCCATCCTGCAGTCATGGGATCGAGTGGCAGCAGTGTATGCCCTGTCTTGGAATCATAGACTAGTTTGGGTAGGAGGTGACCTTTAATGGTCATCTAGTTTAAACCCCCTGCAATGAACAGGGACATCAACTACCTCTGATTGCTCAGAGCCCCATCCAACCTGACCTTCAGTGCTTCTGGGGATGGGACATCTACCACCTCTCAGGGCAACCTGTGCCAGTGTTTCACTACCCCCACTGTAAAGACTTTCGTCTTTATATCTAGTCTAAATCTACCTTTTTTTAGTTTAAAACCATCACCCCTTGTCCTGTCACAACAGGCACTGCTAAAAAGATCATCCCCATCTTTCTTATAGGCCCCCTTTAAGTACTGAAAGACCACAAAAGATCTCCTTGGAGCCTTCTCTTCTCCGGGGTGAACAAGCCAAACTCTCACAGCCTTTTTTCATAGGAGACATGTCCCATCCCTCACATCGTTTTTGTGTCCTGCCTCTGGATCTGCTCCAACAGGTCCATGTCCTGCCTGTGCTGAGGGCTCCAGAGCTGGACACAGGACTCCAAGTGGGGTCTCACCAAAGTGGAGTAGAGCAGCAGAATCACCCTCTTGACCTGCTGACCACGTTTCTTTTGAATCAGCCCAGGATATATCAGTGGTTAAAGAGAGGGTACTGTGTGTCCAGGGAACCCATGGGGAGATCTCATGCATGCTTAGAAAGGGCTGGGTAAGGCAGGTGAGCATTCACCAGTTCTGACAGCTCAGGCCTCCTAGCAGAAAGAGCTATATACAACTTCAGTACAATTATTTGGGAGACACTGGAAACCACAGCTCTGAAATACAGGCTAGATTCTTCCAGACATTTCAGTCCCTACCCATACGTACAGGTCAGTAAAGCTATTTTTAAAAAGCTCTTAGCATTTTGAAGCCTGACAAACAGCATGACTTTCAGAAACAGCTTGGCTCTTTGGACTTAAATTTCCCAAGAAAATTCACCCAAGTGTTTAAAGTGTGGTTAAGCTATAAGCTGCTGAATTTGAGGTCTTAAAAAGGGGAATGTCACACAACCTTAATAACAGAGTGGTGTTACCAGGTCCTCCAATAGTAAATGTATGTTTATCTGCTTGAATAACAACATGAGCAATCACAGCAATAGAAAGCTTTATTGTAATCCAATCCTAACACTGCGCCAAGCTCTTCAGCCCCAGAGAGAAACCTCATGTTTGGAAAGCCTGCAATTGTAAGTATGGTTACTTCCTTTTAATTTGATCAGTCCTATATACATCTGGCTTTGATTGAAGTAAGGGGCTTAGTTGAGTAGGCAGTTTTATTTGAACATGGAGCATTTGAGCAGCAATATCTACTGAGTCAAGGTCTGTGGGCAGAATATGAGGACAGGAGGTAGTTGCTTTCTCCTTTCCTCTTGTTTTCTTTTCTTTTTTCTTTTATTTTTTTATGAATAGAGTTAAAATCCAAATGAGGGAAGAAATGCAACCTGGCCCTTAGGTGTTGGTTTTAATCCATGTTTTTAAAGCATGTTGGCAAGATTAACACAGGAGTGTTTTTCAGGATTAGGTAGTTCCTAAGAATGACATTAGGGAAAAATGTGTGTGCAATACCATAGTCATGAACTGACCTGTCTTGGCTTATGTTCTTGATCTTGTTTTTTTCAGACACACAAACAAACCAGCATGCTGTAATGTGAGCATACCAAATGCACATCAGTTAATTTTTAAAAGCTTTTTAGAGATGGGAGAGGTCCTCTTCACCTTCAGCTCTTCTCATCAGTTAGCTTGCTGTGAAAGTGCTATGTGAGCAGAGCCAAGGGCAGGCCTGTTTCTGGACATCGGGTTTGTCAGGTGTAGCTACACAGCAGGGAAAGAAGCTACGTGGGGAGATCAAATGCCAAAGCTAAAGCACGTAGCAGGTAAAAGCCAGCTTCTCTTGCATGTGATAGAAACAGGAGCATACACATGTTCAAAACCAAATTTGGCAGCAGTTTGGAGCATCCTCTTCAATAAAGCCAAGTGAACCTGAGGATAGACAGAGACTGGGAGGCTGAGGCTGGGAATGCTCCCAGCGGAGGCGTCCGCTACAGAACGGGATCCCATCTGCTGATGGCACCGTGCCTGCCTTTTGCCTCTGCCTCTGCTTGCTAAGTGCCAAGGCAACACAGGTACAGGCAGGAAGCCTGTGTAGTGTCCTTGCTTACAGCTTGTTGCTCTTCACTAAGGTCTGAGCTGAAAAATCTCTTTTCCTCTGAGCAGGGACATGCCAACAAGGCAGGAAGAAAAACTGTTGGAGTCAAAGTGAGAAGATGAGACTCAGCTACTTAAAAGGGACTCAGATTAGGGGAGGAGCATGAGAGAAGCCTTATAAAACAGCCTGAAAGGCCAAGACCACGTGTAAGCAGGAGAGGGCTATATCTACATAATGTTTTAGATCATAAATGAGCTTTGACTTGAATCTTCCAATCATCCCCTCTCACTGTGGTTTGATTCCTGCCTCAGAGGGCAGGACCCAGCTTCCCTGTGGATGGTGCTGAGCTGGAAGATGTGTACCGCAAGTGCAGCCAACATGATCCTAAAGCCCTAAAGTGTGTGCACTGAAGGTTCTGGGTCCTTGGCACCAACTGCTTTGCTCCACGGACCCACTGCCATTGCTCTGCACGGCTTGCTAATGTAGATGTAGCCCTAAAGGGCTATATCATTCCTCATCGCTTGCTGTGGCTCCTAGTCAGCTGCTGATACAGCCGTTTGTGGCACATGCTGAAGGTGTTGTGCTCCTACCCCAGCAGCACTGTAGATGTGTTTATCAGAGCTTCCTGTCTTTTTCCACTGGTTCCCTCTGAAGAAATACAGTCGTGGCAACATAAAATTTACTGCCAGTCAACATTTGCCATCATCAGTGTGCAAAATGAAATATTCATATCTCTGGGAAGGAACCCAGATGGCCTGTGTGGAGGTGTCCCTGCCCATGGCAACGGGGTTGGAACCAGATAATTGTTAAAGTCCCTTCCAACCCAAACCATTCTATGGTTCTATGATTTTATGTACAATCTTAAATGTGGATGAATTTCTGAGACCTCCAGTGTCATCGTTGTTATAGAATCGTAGAATGTCTGGCCTGGAAGGGACCTCCAAAGGTCATCTAGTCCAATCCCCCTGCCATAAGCAGGGACATCTCCACCTAGATCAAGCTACTCAAAGCTTCATCTAGCCTGATGTTGAATGTCTCCAGGGATGGGGCCTCCACCACTTGTCTGGGCAATGTATTCCAGGGATCAATCACCCTCATACTGAAGAACTTTTTCCTAACATCTAACCTAAATCTACCCTTTTTTAGCTTAAAGCCGTTACCCCTTGTCCTGTCACTACAAACCCTTGTGAATAGTCCCTCCCCTGCTTTCTTGTAGGCCCCTTTCAGGTGCTAGAAGGTCACTATAAGATCCTTGTTTATATTGTGAGCAGAAACAAGCCCTAGATGTCTTGAAAGGGTTGGGGTTTTTTTGACCCTTGCAGAGAGGACAGGGCACTTAGCCTTTGATTCAGCTCTGTTGTTCTCAGATATAGGAATTTTGCTTATTACTTCTGTGCTAAATGAATGGGAAGAAATGCATGATACATTACCTGAATATTAAGTTAAAAGTGTAATAAAACCTCTTTGTTAGACCTAGGATGCAGTCCTGACCAAAAGGGTTTTCTCCACAATTGCACTTTGGCTGTGGCCATGTGCCTACAGTGTGCAGTAGTGAGCAAAATTACAGCCTCTGCTGAGAGGTCTGGAGAAGCATAAAAGGTCTGGCATGTCTGCTGCCCAAGTAGATATATGCTGTGTACTGAGCCATCATACCAGCTCTTCACTTCCCTACTCCATGAATTTTGACATATGCTTTGCTGTGTTGGAGACCTCCTGGGTGAATTCTCTGAAGCTCTCAGCATGTGTGTCACGGGGAAGTTCTCTGTCTTTTGCCAGTGGCTCGGAGTTGGCAGGTGTATGGCAGTGCTTCCAACAGGAAAAAAAGTCAGCGATAAATATTGCGTTTTAACACTGCCTTGGTTTGTTACCATTTTTTTTTTCTAACTTTGATCCCTAGACTTAGAATCTGTATTGAATACTTGAGTCTCCTAGTATCTGACTGTGTTCCATCATCATTAAATCAAATCCAGTCAAAATTGTAGGCTTTCAGAAGCACACTTTTCATTTTGGTCTTGTTCATGCATTGCCCAATAGAGCTCTGACCCATCTGGAGCGTTCAGTTTAATCTCCTCTTAGTATAAAATGTGCTATGAAGTTACTGCATATTTTATATAAACAATAGACAACAATAGTAATTAATAAATCAATGTTCCTTTTACCATTAGTGGTAAAAAGATATTAACTTTTTTTTTTTTTTCTAAATCAGTGTTTCTTAAGTTTTTCTGCTGCGAATGAATGTAACAGAATACATTACGGACTGAAAACCCAAAGCTTTATCTTAAAAATGGCAAATAGTAATTTCAGTATAGAAAGTTGTTTTTTCAAGTCGTTTCAAAGTTATGTAGGTTTAAAATATCAGTTGGCAAATAAGACATACCTACTCTGCTATTCTGTAAGGCAAGAGATTTGTTTCTGATTAAAATGCTTTATATTTGCATTGAACATTTTCATTTCACCTAAACTCATTGAAACCATGAAAATATATAAAAAATTACTGCATATTTTTGAACTATAGATGTCACTGTTCAGTCATAAAATGAAGCACTGAAAGAGCCTTACTTATTCATGCTGTGATTTCTACCTACAGTATTTCTAGATGAGCTACTTTGCCAGCTAATAATAAATCATCATAGGGATGGCATCAAGATGCAATGCCTGGTGCTGTTGCAGTTTTGCAGTTCTTCAGACCCAGACCTCTACAGGTCCAGAAAATTATTCACATTGTCTGAGTGAGAAATGTATGACACCAAAAACCAATCCCGCCTTGCTGATGCTGACCAAACATGCTTTCTAGGAATCCCCAGAGTCAAGTAATTCCTCTTCTTAACTCTTCAACCTCGAAAAGAGCAGTGCTTCTATCTCCCTTTTTGTAGCAAGACAACAAAACAGTGTGATATTTGAGTATCTATTTAATTTATCTTCAGTTAAATAGGATTGGACTCTTTACTGAATACACCAGCAAGTCTGGTTCCAAGTTTGTTCTCAAAAGCCTGTCCTCATGAAAGAATTCAATTAAAGTAACTGAACAAGGTGAATTCAACCAGATAGGGCATGAAAGGTGTGGGAGTCTTAATGTAGAATTGCTTTTGCCTCATGCCTCCACTGGGCTTTTCAGTATTGTTTCCATGAATTTTTTTTCCTTCTAACTGCTAGAAATTTCTGCCTTGTTTCCTAGAACAGTGGCTTTTAAAATAAGTTGTAGGGTTTTTTTTTTCAGATGTACAGATACCAAAAGTTTTGAAAATACATTTTAAAAGTTTACTACTGAAGGATGATATTTCAGCTACATCAGATTGATTTCTAATGATTTTGGCACTGAATTGAGTTGAATTCAACTGTTTCAGCTCAAACATGAGCAGTATTACTGGAAGAATTACTGTTCCTTGCTCCAGTTGCTTGATATGCTATATTCATTAAGTATGGAGCATGAACCTTGCCTGCACATCTGTTTGACACATTTGAATTGTGTAGGTAGTTTTTTAAAAAAAATCTGACAAAGATTTTTAGAGATGTCCAGGAAAATTTTGCTAGATCAGCAAGTCTAATGTAGGAGTCTTTCCATCTCGGGGACTGGGAATTGGACTCAATGATCCTAAAGGTCTTTTCCAGGCAAAACTATTCTATGATTCTGTGACTGCCCTCGCCATCTCATGGCTTTCACATCCCACATGTTCCTTGCTCTTTTTGAGTGAAAAAACACTCAAGATTTCAATGTCCAGTTCACAACATAAAGAGATGCTCTTCTGCCTTATTGGATTTCTTTGTGACCTTAAATAGTTTTTGTCAATGGTATTGTGCCTTATGAAATCACAAGGAGAGGAACAAAAAAAGATATTTGTCATCTGATACTTGGCAGAATGAACTGATGGGTTTAAGAACTGTTTTTCACTCTGATGTTGCTTCTCTGTTGGCACGAAACGTGGAAGTAGAACTGTGATCCCCTACAGGGTCCCTCTCCACTTGAGTGGAGTTATGTCTGATGTATTGCAGCCAGTGATTAATCAGTCTTTTAACAGCACACACTGCACATAATCAGATCTGATTAGGGCTGGCATTGCCCAGGTCAGCTGGTATTATGAAGTTGATAGTTCATGCCTGGATGAGGCACTTTGTGAAAGTGGTAAGTATCACTACCAAGTGTTTTATCACTGTCACATCCCTACTGTGTTGTCCTTGTAAAAGGCAGATGTGGAAAACCTCTTAGCTCATGTATTTGTTCTTCAGTGAAGCCCCAGAAGGAGTGTGGGCTGCAACTCTCAGCAAATGCAGTCTCTATTGATGAAAAGGATTGGGAGATGCATCCTTGATCTAGAATATTTCTTGTGACCAAAGTTGTTAATGGATGACATTTATTGTTAGATATCTGAGTCATGACAATGAGGATGTTCTGGGCTGTGGCATTTCCTCTGGTCCCTGGTTGTAGACATGAGCCCAAATTGTCTAGACATCTCAGACAAACTTTTGACTGACATTAGTGTGGACCATAGATGTGCCAGAATGAGTATAATCGTCCCTGCCCTCCACAGTACAATACATTTTTTGGTGTGAGGAAGCCAAGTTAATCCCCTTGCTTCTAGACTGATACATTGGTAGGTTTCTGATGTATTTCTCTGTGTCCCTCACCTCCCAGGCTACCAGTGCAATTGCCCGTCCCAGTTTACAGGAAGGAACTGTGAGTCAGAGATCACAGCCTGCTTCCCAAATCCCTGCCGGAATGGAGGCTCATGCGATCCCATCGGCAACGCCTTCATCTGCAACTGCAAAAATGGCCTGACAGGAGTAACGTAAGTGACCCCATCCCGGTGGCCAATGGGAGCTTCTCAATTCAGTGTTGGTGGGCTTTTCATCAGGCATTTTCTACCCAAAAGCAAAGATTAATCTAGCAAAAAATAATCCAAAACTTATTGCTTATTTCAAGCCTAAGCTAATAATGACAGCTGAGTAATCCATGAGGCTTGCATTTTCAGAAATGTGTTTCTGAACTTGGCCTTCTAAATTATTTTTTCAGGATGTTATCTCCAGATAGTTTTCACTGAGATATACACACCTAGGTGTCAGAGGATTTTTGAACAATCCCATAAAAACTGTGAAAGCTGCTATATAATATTCCTTTTTTTTAACGGATCAATTAATTCTTTTTTTAAAATCCCACCCTTGATCATATATTTGGTGTAGAAACAGAAAGTCCCCTCACCTGCCCATAACATACTTTTTTCTCATCTAGTTTGTTTATTGTTTGTACTTCTTGTACCCCTTCTTTCCAGTTCTCCTCTTTTTCAGGTTCCTGTTCTTTCTTTCCCCGTACTTTTCTAAGATTTGCTCTTTTTATGTCCAGCCCTAAATAACCTCAGACAGTCAGTATATCCTCATCTCATCTTAAATAAATACCCTGATTTTTACTGTATTTTTCTCAACTATTTTCTCCCTGAGTCTTCACAATATTTTGTCCTGAAACCCATGGGATGGTCTAAAAACAATATAAAGAGTCAGAGATTCACTATTACATTCAGTGAGCTTCATTAAGGTCAGGGAGTCT
>NW_008598425.1:25625-26226 GCF_000691845.1 Merops nubicus
TCAGGTGCATTAAACTTACTTCCTTCTTGATGTTTTCATTGTATTGTTGTAAAAAGCCATATAATAGCTGAAAAAAAAATAAATAATATGATAATAGTAAGATCATTTGCCAAGCACCAGCAAGGTGTTAACTGAAATGACACCACTTTGACAAGATAAGTCATCATGTACATGCTGGGCTCTTTGCTAGGTGTTCTCCAAACTCTCCTTTTCTTCTTTTAAGATGTGAAGAAGACATCAACGAGTGTGAAAGAGAAGAATGTGAAAATGGCGGCTCCTGCGTCAACATATTTGGTTCATTTCTGTGTAATTGCACCCCTGGCTACGTGGGGCAATACTGTGGTCTTCGGCCCGTGGTGGTTCCCAATATACAAGCTGGGCATTCGTACGTCGGCAAGGAGGAGCTGATAGGAATAGCCGTGGTCCTCTTTGTCATATTTATGCTGATCATCCTCTTCATCATCTTCCGTAAGAAGGTGTTCAGGAAGAACTATTCCCGCAACAACATCACGCTCGTGCAGGATCCGGCCACTGCCGCCCTGCTCAACAAGAGCAACGGCATCCAGTTCAAGAACATGAGGAACAGTGGAGACAGCAGGAA
>NW_008598425.1:26257-53137 GCF_000691845.1 Merops nubicus
CTCCGCAGGTGCCGGTGCGGCCCATGGCCTATACCCCGTGCTTCCAGAGTGACTCACGGAATAACCTGGACAAGATCGTGGACGGGCTTGGCGTGGAGCACCAGGAGATGACGACGTTTCACCCCGAGTCCCCTCGAATACTGACAGCCAGGCGGGGGGTGGTGGTGTGCAGTGTGGCTCCAAACTTGCCCGCCGTGTCTCCCTGTCGCTCTGACTGTGACTCCATCAGGAAGAGCACGTGGGATGCTGGGACAGAAAGTAAGTGCTGCTGCGTGCCAGTCTTGCTCTCCCCTGCTGTAGGTCAGGGTTGCTTTCAGGGTGTAGCAGGTCCAGTGACACAGGTACTCTTCGTGCTTCAACCTCATACACTTATGATTGCTGCATTTTTCCAAGAAGTGATTTGGTTTAATTTTAAAAGGTTATAATTAAACTAGGCATACAAGACCTCTACTTCTATGCATTATGGATGACTAAAGGCATTTATTTCAGTTGTTCAGAAAGCATGTATGAGTAAGCACTCTGAGTGTTAGTTCTTCAAGTGACACAATGCAATCATCTTTCTGTTAGGAAAAAAAATAATTGGGGGCAGAATTCTCAAGTATAATTTCCACTAGGCTTGCAGTTAGTCTTCTGAGGGAGCTAAACTTTCTGCAAGAAGCAATCCTGGTTTTGAGCAGGGACAAATGAAATAACCTTCTCTGCTTCCAGTGTCTATGAAATTAAGCAGCAAGTCTTGCACTACTTACAGGATCACCTTTTCCGTCTGTTGCATTCCCGTCTGCATTCAGTATCAGAGTCATCACAAAATTTCTGATCCTCACACTTAACCCTATTTGTGCTCTAGTGGTTTCTTACCTGACAACAGAGTGCCCCCTCCATTCCTGAACAGGTTGCTAGAGATGCAACAAATTTCACATATTCTGTCATAGGAGGAAAGACCAGTTTGCTAGGACAGAGTTACAGCCCTGCATTGTCTATCCTTGGAAGTCAGAACACAGCATATGGACTAGGAGAAGTTTGCTTTAGCATATGGGAGGTTTTTATGATGTTTTCTCTTTATGGTAGTTTTTCCTAATGTATCTGCAACTCTACTACAACACAGCCTTAACCAAAACTGTCAAGTAAAACTCTATGATCCAGAAACTTTTACAGTCCCACAGCTATAGGCAACAGAAATTTAGGAAAAGACAGAGGAATTTGGTACTACCTCATATCTGCCCTGACCTGCACATTTTCATCTAAAGCAACACATTGGCCAAGGTCTTCTAGTGAAAAACAGGAATTAATTTTCATTTCTTTGGGCCGTATTTCACAGTTGTGTTGTGTTTGACCTTTTTAACCATTAAATATAGTTTTGCTGATTGAAAGCATCAGCATGCCAGCCCAGATACGTCCTCTGTTCTCTGTTCACCTGGGGTGTTTCTGCTGCAGACACTGCTGGTATCTGTATGAGTTTCTGCACAGCGTGAGGCCACACCATGGAGACAGACCTCAGCTGCCAAGGAGTGGGAAGCAGTGCAGCTTTGTTACTGCAGCACTCGCTCCATCTACTACATACCCTGCTTCTCAGCAGGAGCAAATCAGCCCTGACTGCATGGAGGTGCCCCATGCTGGGTAGAAATGTCTACAGCTAGCAGATGGAGAGCTGTACTTACGTGTTTGCAGCACTTGAGCTTGTTCATTTGTCATTAGCTCAGGTATCTATCTCAGTGCTTACTATGGAGGGTAACTTTTTTGTTCTTTATTATCACTCATATAATGTGTAGTTGAATGTGTTTATTCATGTGTGTTTAATTACATGAGAATTTATACCATAGGCTGCAGTTGCATTTCTAAACTATAGAAGAGTTGTCAAGACTGAATGTCCCTGATGAAAAGCAATGTAAATTAAAGCATAATCTATTATATGTCAGTGGTGGAGCCATTAAAATCTGTTCCAAGGGCCACTGATATGAATAAAAAGATGCACAATAAGTTTATTGAGCATTGAATGAGCCTTTAATGAGGCTTTCAAATTAAGAAATGAAGAGTAAAGATAAATATAACTGTAAACTCTTGTATAAGCTGTTTATGCCACATTTTTTCAGTCATCGTTTTCTTTGCTGCTAAGACTACGTGTCATCTAAAAAGGCAGTACTGAATACAGATGTTTCTTCCTTGATTACAGTGGTGTCAACCACTTAAAAGATTCTTTGGGCTTCAAACACTTCTAAAGTCTAGGTGTCTTCATCAGCTGCCTTTTTGACCTATGGGTCATTTCCTCTGTCTGAAGGATTTAATTTTATTCTGACAAAAATAATAGAAGCCTGTTTGTTGGCAGGATTTAAATGTCTCCCTGGTATAAACAGACAAATGTGCATACCTAGAGAGTACCATTTTGCTTTGTTTTTGCTGTCAATGAAGGTAAAGGGGTTGATGACGCTGAAGAAGTGACCTGTTTTGCAGGAAGTAATAAAGGCAGCAACTCTGAAGTACAGTCTCTGAGCTCCTTCCAGTCTGATTCCGGTGATGATAATGGTAAGAAATGGCCTTATATTTATTGTGCAGGTGGCAAAGCTATTTAACTCTCAAATATATATTAAAAACATTTCGGTGCCGTTTAGAAAACCCTTTAATGATTCTAGAAGTCAGGGACTCCTGGATGCAAACCCTCACTTTGTGTCTACTTTTTAAATTATAAGAAAGTAATTAAAGTCTTGATTCTTGGAGCTTTTGTATCAGTAGCAAGCTTTACAGTGAGTTAGAGGGGTGATACAGCAGTCTTGTTGCCATGATATAAGTTGACAATAGGCAGGTGAAACTGTAGAATCTCTATTGCATTCCCTCCTGGAAGAGGATGACTTTCATGTTTCATCAGTCAAACTAAAAGGAATTTCTGTGCCATTTGCCAGGTCTCATTCACAGTCCCAACAAACCCTGCTGGTGCTCAGCAGCAGCAAGGAGGGGATGAGCCAGACCCTGGTGGCTTGGCCTCTCCCTTGCAATCACAGCTCAGCAAACACTAGAGCACCATTAAATCCTTGCTCAGTGCATGTTCATTGCCTGCTCTCGTGTCCTACATCATTATCTCAGTGGGTGACATGGGCAGAGCCATATACAGCCTGAAAGAGGCCTGCAAAGGCAGCGCAAACCTTTGTTCCTGTGGCCCATGGATGTTGAGCGGTGGGTCTGGGAAAAGACAAGATGTTTCTGCCAGGGAGGGATGATGGATGTCAGGGAAGCCTCATTCAGATACAGAAAAAGATTAGCACAAAGAAATCATACTTAGTTTCCTCAGCTGCCAGTTAATGAACTGTCTGGTGACTCTGTTCCTCAGTCGTGTCGTGCAGCTCTTCCCTCGGTACTTCTTAATGTCAAGAAAACCACATGAGGAGAAGTGCACTTGCAGTTACTTTTGGTTCAGTTGTGGCTGGAGCATCATGAGGATTTTTGTCAAGCTTCTCTGCACTTTTCAACCGCTGCATCAAAAAAACACCTTTTAGTGTTTTGGGTTTTCTTTAAAAATAATTATTAAATTATTTTAATAATATATTTGTATATTATATACCTTTCAAATAATAATTCAGGTCATCATTTTTTGTATGTGGTTACTTTTTATATCTCTCAAATTCTAACTGGGCTTTTCAAGCATCTGATCCTGCCTTCATTTAAATCAGTGACACAGTACCCACTGAAGCTGGATTGGACTTTTTGTGGGAACTCATTTTTTGTGTAAGCTGCATTTGAAATATGCCCTTTAGAGATAACCATTCTAGTTCAGGGTCTAAACAAATCTATATCTTCTGGGAGAATTAGGGAAGAAATTTCAATCATGAGTTATTTTGCAGAGGTCGTGCAAGACTGCACACTCTGGTTTTCTTGCAGCAGCAGAGAAGGTTTACAGGGGAAGAGCTTCAGATATAAACACAGGCATAAGTGAGTATATACATGCTCATATTTATGTACACAGGGGCTAATGGATGTCCCTGTGGAAGCCATAAATCCCTCCCCTTCCTGTCATTTTAACTCTTCACATCCCTGCAAAGGGTAAGTAGTTGTCAGTGAAACCACAACAAATGCAGTTCAGCATCCATACACTTTGGGGAGACAGGAGAGGCTGATCCTTCTCTACACTTCTTCCCCCAAAGCTGAGAGCCCTGTTGCCAGGTGCTTACATGGCAGTGGGGGCAAGTTTGAGTCACGCTGCTGTACAAGTGACTGTGAAGCTGGTTAATCTCTTCCGACTGGGGAAACCTGTTTTGCACCAGAGGGGCACTGGGACCAATCCTCCCAAAGATGTGAACAGCCCCACACTGTTCAGCTTTGTCAGGTGCAGGCAGCCTCCACTCACCCTCTCCATAGTGCTTGGAGCCTTCTCCTGCTGGATGGAATAGACATTGTCTCACCATGCAGACTCTCTGGCTGTGATTTTGACCCTACTTTTATTTTTCCCACATTATTTCTACCACATTTAAATTGCTCAGCTCTCCTAGTCTTGATAAGAGTAGTTAGCAGGTTTTTTTGTGATCAAAAAGCAAAAATTTTTATTAGCCACAAATTAAAAATAAAAATGCCCATTTTCAGCAGTAATATTTTGTGAAGTCACTTCAAATACAAGTTACAGGATTCCATGGTAAGCTATTTTGAATGAGAGGGGACAATGTGACAAAGGTATGTTTTCAGTTTACTGTTTCACTGCAGACCCATGGGTGGTTGTGCTGGGAAGTCCAATACATTCTGCTGCTGACAGCAATTTTTACCCAAAGCAATGCTGTATTTGGGTATTGCCTTGCACTGAGCTTCCTGGCATAGAAGTTTCCCTCCTTTACATGAACACCCTCTTCTCAGCTCCCACTAGAGCCAACTCTTAGTTGCAAAGATGACTGTGCTGGCCCTGATTTTTGACCTTCTGATTTTCATTTTCTTACAATTTATAGCTGCCCTCCATCTCTTTTCCAACCTGTGCAGCAGCTAATTACATGGAAACACTTATTTTTCCTTATTGTTTATTATGCATTAGCCAATGCAAGTCTCCTTTGTACAATTACCAATGCTGTTGATGGCATAAATATTCTCAATGTTGACAGAGAACATGTCTTTTTTCTGTTTATCAGGGTTCTTTTTTCCAAGCCTTGACAAGGGACTGAGAAAATTGGATAAGATTCTTGATCCCATGCCCCAAATTTAACATCAGAACATCAGAATATTCAACATATATTTGAATGACACTATTAGTGTTAACAAGTTTCTTTTGACATCTGTTGGCTCTTTGAAACAAAAAAAAAAAAAGCATGTCATAGAATCATAGACTAGTATGAGTTGGAAGGAACCTTAAAGACCCACTAGTTCCGACCTGCACTAGACCAGGTTGCTCAAAGCCCCATCCAGCCTGGTCTTAAACACTCCCAAGGAGGGGGCATCCATAACTTCTCTGGGCAACCTGTTCCAGTGTCATACCATCCTCGTAGTGATGGATGTCTTGACCAACTTTTCTGGTCCCCTTCTTAGCCTACTCTAAAGCAACTTGTTTTCTTATAATTAAAGACAAAGGAAAAGGGGTAGATCCAGTGCCTTCTGAACCAGAGCGTTCCATCTCATTTTGGTGGGTTTTGTTTCAGGTCCTCAAAGGTAGGGGTGTTAGTTGGTCCAAAATCCAGATCATCTAGAGGACTACACATTGTAAGCCAGCTGGACTCCACATTAAGCAATTGCACAGTCTATATTAATTATTTCAAGGGAAGACTATGTTTTGGTAAAACACCTACAGAGAACACACAAAGCATTTGTGAAAGTATTGTGTCAAACAGAGATCAAAATTTGAACCAAACCTACTTGGATGTGTCCTCTTAATTACAGCAGTACTGCTTAACATCCCGGAGGTATTGAACGGCACAGCACAAACACTGAATAAGTAAAACATTCCTTTTAGGAAACAGATTGAACTTAGCACCATTTTGGATGGCATGATGGTCTAAAAGATAATAATCCCTTGGAGCACATGGCACCATCTCTGGAGACCTTTAAGCATGAATGAATTAGAAATTAGTGTCAGGTAGACAAGATAGTGCTTGGGTTAATTGAATCAGCTAGCCCGTCTGCTTGGATTTATGAGGTGATACACATCATCCCATATGCCTTTCTGGGAATGCTGGTTTGGAATTTATCACCACTCTGAAAATGTATGGTATTATCTGAAATGAAATGTCCTGCAACTCACTGCATAAATCATGCATTGGTCAGCAGCCTTTTTTTTTTTCAATGTCAGTTCTATCTGTCTAGAGAATTTATTGTGGTAACATATGATGTGTGTTTTAAATACTAACCTGAAGCTGTCCTTCCCCTCCCTTTATTTTCTGCTTTCCCTCCCCTGCAAGCTTCCATAGTGACTGTCATACAGCTTGTCAACAATGTAGTTGACACTATAGAAAATGAAGGTATTTAAATTTTTTTTTGTTTCTTGTTATGCAACAATGCTTCCTGTTTTCATTGTGAAACATTCCAGCAGAACCTCACTAATCTACACTGACCAGTAAACCTGTGGCAGGGATTGGGTTTTGCAGATCAGCATGCTCACCACCAAACACAAAAACACCAGAGGGATGTACCATAGAATACGTGTGGGTAATTGGAAATGGTGGAAATGGTAGAAATCGTATCAAGGCCTTCATCATCTTCTGTTCAATTCAACGTTTTTGCTTGCTTATTCCCATTGCCTTCAGAAGAGTGGGTTAGGTTTATAACTGAGACAAATAATTTAGATTATCCTGTATACAGAGACTGGGAAACAGAAGAAGACACAGGAAGGCTGTGAAGTATCCCAAGATACAGTAGAGCTGGGTTATGCACTCCAACAGGACCACATGGAGAGGGGTGGTGGTAGGCAGGTGGCTGGTTTCTCCCAGGTAACACTGTGAAATACAAGATGTGTAGACACAACTTCATGGATGCCACATATCAAGGCAGCCTGCCTGCCACTGCCTTTACCCTGGGGTTGGTGTGCTCATTGAACAGAGCATAGCAGCTGGGTCCAAGGGCCCAACACTCAGCTCTGCCCTGCCACTGACCTTCCAGGTAACTTCAGGCACATCATGTTAAAAGTGAACTGGTTTACCTACCTCTAAAACAGGACTAGCACTATTCTCTTCCATAAAGCACTGAGGAAATGTGATGTATCATAGATAAACATTACTTTTATTTATTTATACAACATTTGTCTTATCCTTGGAAAATGTCAACTCAGCATTAACTCAGATTATCCACAAGTCCAAAATTTCATCTCTCTTTAGCAAATTTAAGCCAGGTTTTGCAGAATTTAGCTAACCCAGTCTTCATTATGCTTAAAGATGATCAAGTAAATTATTTTTCTGAAACAAGTGATTTTTTTCTCCAGAACCTGCGTCACAGAAATTTTGAAAAGCACTTTTACTCTTAGCTAGTGATGGCACTTGAGTATTTGTCTATAGTATATTTACTGATTTCCTGAAGTTCCATTCTTTTTGTTATCAAATAAAATGAACTAGCCAAGGCTAATTCAATCCCACTCAAAAAATAAGAAAATAACCTTGAAAAGAAACCACAGGCACTGTAAATGGCCTTGTCGTGCCTTCCAAAAGGAAAGTTTAAGCAAACACAGTGGCTCCCCATAATGTTTTCCAGGTCAGAAAAAGCCAGTCTGGCTACGGTTTCGAGAGTCTGTCACTGACAATGCTTTGCCCACTTCCCAGCTCCTTATGTGAGACTTAGGAACCTTGCATGCTCTGCAGCAGAGCCGGTGAAAGCGGTGAATGGTCACACCAGAGCTCTTGGTGCATGATGGGCAGAATCACTGCCATGGAGCCACAGAAGGATGGGGCTCCTTCCCCAGGGAGCTGCCAGGGGTTGTGTGAGTCAGCAAATTAGTGAGGTTCTCCTGGGTCCTGAAACCATACAGCTCAGAGGGACCTGATGCATCTTGGGTGCAATGTCATTACACTTATCCAAAGACAGCAAAATCCACTTTACAGAAAAGAGAGAGGCAAAGAAGAAGAGTGGTTAGGGCCGGTTCAGACACTGCTGCTAAACCTGCAGTAGCCCCAACTCTCCTCACCCCAGGCTGATGCAGAGCAGGTAGAAAACTACCATGGCTGGCTAACAAGCTAATGAAGAAATCATCACCACATGCACCATGCGGTGATAAGCAAGAGCAGGAATGGTGCTAGTAGATGGAGACCTGAAGAATAGTCCTCCCTGCTCTCATCTGTGTCTGAACCCCAGAGGTTAAGTACTATAATGCCATAAAGGTCTGTTTATCTGGCCAGACATCCTCCAGCAATGCAGTCCAGAGACCTTGCCCCGTGACTTCTTGCATGAAGCCAAATAACATGTGGCTGAACAAGAGCATCTCATCAAGAAAGTGCTGCAGCTTGTTCCCCGCTCTTGTCTCACATAAAACCTCTTTCCTTGCTCTCTCCCCCACCCCTGCACCCTCTCCATACTGGAATGCCTCCCTCCCCACCAGCTAGCATGGCAGTGCAGGTGGGAGGTGGGCATGGGGTTGTGGGGCATTGTAGCTGACGGCCCCATTAAATGGCTTTGTATTCTATTCTATTCAGGTTCTTATACCGTGCCCATCACCATGGTATCTGAGCCCAGGTGGGCCCAGATTTGTTTGAACCGGCCCTGAGAATGGTAGTTTCTTATTTTTCTGTTTCAAAGTGAACAAGTGAGAGAGAAATGTACTTTGCAATTATAAACCATAGAGATGGTGGATAGCCCTTTTTGTATTAAGAATTCCAGCTCTAATGTAATTCCGTATCTGTTCAGTGAAGGTAAATAATTAAGCTATGATAGAAAAGGAATATAATACACGACATAAACATTTCCTTATGTATGTCTGCATTTGACTGGGCAAGCTTGATCTTGTATGCTAAAATAAAGAACAATTAAAAATCCTATTAAAACAACACTAAGGCAGCTGTACTTTAGAGAGATGCATGCAGAGTTTCGTATTTTCATGTGTAATACTTTGCTGGCAACAAGCTCCTAGTTACTAGCTTTTACTTTTCGCTTTGTGTCTGACAGTGTCTGTTATGGATCCAGGACAGAACTACAATAGAGGTGATTTTTTTGAGACACTTTCTGCCTGTTTGACTGTGCTGGGACGATCAGGGCACTGACTTGATCCGATGTTTTTTTTTTTTTAAATGCTTCACATGTCTTCTTTTGTTTGAATTCTGTTGGGTTCAAATGCTGCATGAGAATGGCCATACACTTTTTTTTAATTGTTTCAGGATCCAGTTTTCAGTCAATCAGATTATTTGCTTGCATACTTTCTTTCTTGAAAGTCATTGGAGGTGGAAGGGGGACTAGATGTGATACCACAAGCATGCCAAGCCACATGCATTTGTAGATTTTTTCAATTAACTGTGAACAGCATTAATTCAGAGATCTTTGTCATTTTGATTTCTTGGACTCCTAGTTTCTAATACAACCCAGTAGCCTCCTAGAAAGCGAGATGCCTGAGAGTGGCCGTGTTTTGTTTCTTTGCTTGTTTGCATTAGCATCATAATACAATTTGTTCTCCTCCCCTGCCCCCGTGGTCAGAGCATGGCTGACCTGTGTCGGTGGCCCGTGGCGCATGCTGTGTTTTGAACGTGCTGTGAGGACTAAGAGGCGAGTGCATGCAGGACTCCCTTTCTCATCAGTGACCCCATCCTAACAGAGCACTGTGCTTCTCTTCCCTGCCGCAGCGTATCACTGGGATACCTCTGACTGGATGCCAAGTGCTCACTTGTCTGACATTGAGGAAGTGCCCAACTTTGAGACCGCAGACGGAGGCTCAGCTCATCACGGCAGCACCAGAGAGCTGGAAACAGATTACTACCTTGGTGGCTACGACATTGACAGCGACTACCCTCCCCCTCATGAAGAGGAGTTTTTAAGCCAGGACCAGTTACCACCTCCTCTTCCAGAGGATTATCCAGACCAATATGAAACCCTCCCCCCCTCGCAGCCGGTCTCCATGGCAAGTACGCTCAGCCCCGACTGCAGGCGGCGGCCACACTTCCACCCCAGCCAGTACCTCCCTCCCCACCAGTTCCCCCATGAGACAGAAACTGCAGGGTCTCAGACTGCGAACGAATTTAGTACTTTTGCTGTTGGCCCAAGCCAGAACACAGAAAACATTAGTGCAGGTAAGATGCCCTTGTCCTTGCACAACTCTCTAGATGCCTCCTCCTCTGACGTCTCAGCCAGCTGCGGCTTTGATGACTCCGAAGTAGCCATGAGTGACTATGAAAGCGTGGAGGAACTCAACCTGGAAAATGTTCACATTCCATTTGTGGAGACCCAGCATCAGACACAAGTGTAAAGGAAGCTCTCTTCTTCTTCTTCCTCCTCTTCTTTTTTTTTTTTTTCTGTCATTTGGTAATTAATAGTATAAATATTGAGATGAAGTTTTGCTGAAGGTGTATCTATATATATTGGGCAAGGCAAAAATACAATATAACCCATTATTAACTTGTTCAGAAGTGATACTGTATGTGCAGACATGAAGAGACCAATTATGTTAAGTATTAGACATCACAAAATTGTTACAGACAATCTGAAGAGTATGTACCATCTATTTATTTCCAAGAGTAAAACTCAGCTTTGGAGGCAGAGTGAAACAATATTTGCTAAACAACTTCTTTCTCTACCCCAAAGTTTGATTATTTTTTTTTTCAATGGTATTATTAAAAGTGTTACAGTGTTATGATCTCCCCACAGTATTAAGGCACTGGTATGGATCATTCCAAGAGGCACTGTAGCATGGAATGTTGTGTCAGAGAAAGAGTGAAAGCATTTGATTGCTGAGGCTGCTGTCTAGAACACATCAGATGGCTGAAAAACCTGCATTTACAGATTGACCTATCAAAGATAAACGACCAGTCATTTGTCCATAAATACTTGTCTATACTTTTGTTTGTTACATAGCATTTCATTCTACCGTGTTCATACAGAGCAACATATGTACAGCTATATTTACTCCAAACTGGCCTACTTCATTTGCCATTTTTTAAAACCTGATGTCAGGTGAGTGTGCAGAACTTGAACTCTGAGGACTTCTAGAAATGTCTGTTGCTGTGGGATGAGGGAAACCACAGCATCTGTCTGCTTTTATGCTTCCCTCAGCTTGATTGGAGTAAACGGCTTTTCACATTGATTTGGCCTGAGCACCTAGGTGCTATATGGAAATATGGGATTTTCACTTAATATATTAAAGCAGAATATACATACCTGTTGCTTGGTGTTACAAAAATGTTTTTTAGCACTGCACTTTACAGCATCTGTATACCTTATACAGTGAATGTGAGTCCGCAGGCTGTATTACTGCTAAATATTCATCCATTCTTTCAATAGTATAATACAGTCATTCTGAAAAACTGTTGAATACATAACTCACTGTTATAGATGAACAGATTCATTAACAGGTTTCCTTTGCAGCTTTCCATGTCCTGTCTCTTGGTCAAACATCTTAATTGGATAGTTTCAGCAGTTGTTTTTCAGGGCATGTTCTTGACTGGCTTGAGTTTCACCCAGAATTAAATAGTGGGCCATTTCTTGACATACAGGAAGTGTTTATTCTGAAATTATTCCCAACACAAAGAAATTATTAAAAGAATGTAATTTAATAATTACAGCTTGTAACACTTTTAATAAAACAAGAATTCTAAAATACTCAGAGTAGGTACCGTGTGTTGCTGCTTCCCTCCAATAGCTCATATAGCTGTGAAAGACTGGTGTAGATATTTTTCTTTGGGGTCATGCAGCAATTCTTCACTAGAAAACAGCTCATTATACAGGTACATGAATAAATTGAGTGAACTTCTAGAGTGAATGTACTGCACATACAAGTATTATCAAGTACTTGTCTGCAAATAGTTCCTGTCCATTGAATTTATGAATGTCACTTGGTCTTCTGAAAGTAAACATGCTTCTGTAACAGTGATATAGTTTGAATGTGCTCATAGTACTCCTCTTCCCTATCCATGTTTTTTCAAGAAGAAAAAAAAATATGAAAATTTCTATTGCAATTGCAAGTAACTGAGGGACTTGCCAATAAGCCATGAAATGGTTTGGCAAGCTAAGAGGCATAGATAGAGGATGACTTGCATTGTTCATGAAGTCTGTGTTGCAGGAAAGCAGATGCAATTAGATTGATGTCTCTTCAAGAGTAGGAACATTTGAGTTTGGAAAACAGAGCTGCAAATTTAGCTGCACTTTTAAAGCTGGTATTACTTTCTACAGATGTAATGCTCTCTTACCACTGGGCTGTGATGTACATGAGGTTTGCTCCTACTCAGTTTTGGTATGAGACATTTTTATTCATTATGCAATTAGTTCTGTTCGAGCCCCTAGATAGTTATGAAACGTTCTCGTCATCTGTTTTCTGTAGTGAAAATTCTTGAATGAGCTTGAGACATCAATATCAAAACTTCACTGGGACATATCAAAAGTGTCACAAGGGAGAACACCATGGGAGCCTAGCAGTTGCTCTACAAAAAAAAAAAAAAAGCAATGTTTCTTACCGAGATTGTTGCCTCAGTAATATCTGTTGATAGTGGGTTTTACTAGTAAAATATGCATAAATACAATGTATAGTACTTTTTCTATTTTGATGTTGTTGCCATTTCATTTCACTGAACGCCTACTTACTAAAGTGCTGTTGGGAAGGTGCCAAGGATCACCCATTCAGCCTGTTCTGTCCCACTCATGATTTCTATACCTCAGTATCTCCTCCTCTCCAAATCGAATAGGCCGAATCCATCTTCAAACAGACGACTCTCTGTGAATATTGGTACTTCTGTGGCCTTTCTGGCTTTTTCTTTGATAAATATAAGACCCGAATGCAGATCTTAAGGTGAAATACCTCTTAAGGAGTAAGATTTTCATAGTAACATCTCTCCTGTTAATCCAAACCATTTTATTTTATTTTCAGTTACTACTCTACATGGACAAGCCATGATCTTCTAACAATGGAACATAACAATTAGTGTTCATATTATTCCATCCAATATATATTCCTTTTTCTGCCATATGATCATTTTTGTATCATGGCTGTTCTCCTTGCCAGGTCCCTGTTTCTGTTAGAGCTTCCCCTCACATCTCTGCGTGTCCTGTGTCTCTGCATTTGAATTCACATTCCTGTAGATGGCTCCACTACACGGTATTTTCTTTTGGAATCGTCTGTAGGAGAGGTTTCTTAGATGTAATAAAGTACTTTTGAGTATCAGTGGATTGTAATTCTTAGGATCAAGAGAGACTTTGCTTTTTGTGAAGAAACAACAAAGAAATAAGCAACTTGTTTAAATGCAAATACAGACTTGTACAAGAAACCACTGAGTAGGGGTGTATGAGTCTGAGTAAAGGGTGCTTGTTCTCTGCATTTTGATCAGGCTGAGAATGTCATGCGCATCGACAGTCTTTTTGATAACTCTGGCAATGAAAAGAACTTTCAAGTGACTGACAACCGAATTATGCTGCCAATACCACATTCAGTAGCCTTCTGGAAAAAAAAAAAAAAAGTTTATGTACTTTTCTTATATACGTTATTTTGCCTTTGTTTTATAAACATCCTACCAAAACAAAAAAAAGGCAAAAAAACCCCACAGATACTGGATGTGATTGCTGTCCTGAGTCAGTATCTTATAGCAGCTTAAAGAACCAAAGCTGACACCAAGGAGCTGTGGAATCAATCCCACTGGACAATGCCAGTAGAAGACCACTGCAAAGGTGTCTTTCTATAGGACCCTTCTATAGAATACAGTGTATGAAAGCAACCAGGAGGATATTGTTGTGCAGAGATTCATTACAGTACTGTACTGTCCAGGCAATCAAGCTCTTTTCCCAAAGCTCAGTGATATCTTTGATCCTGAATTACCCTATGGGTTTCTTTAACCTATAGTTGCAGTAAAACTTTGGAAGGAGTCAAAGGCTTCTCACTGCCACTGTTCTCCTGAAGTCAGAAAGTTGTGTGCTTCATCTCTCAAGCAGCATCTACCCCTCTCTGCGTCCCACAGGCAAGTTAATTTTGATCCTCAGAATTTTTTTCTCTCATTCTCTAAATTCTGTAGTATAGTCTGAAGTAGTGCTAGGCATGATGCATTGGTACACTCTCCAGTCAGAAACTCAGAGTGGGTGCAGCACAGTGAATAAATGCATGCCACTGAAATCCTGATAATGGGGAGGCAGCAGCCTGTTGTCTCTATGAGCCAAGCAGGTGGTAAACTTTGAGAATATGACACAAAAATTGTTGCTCTTGGCTCAGTATAAATTCTACTGTAAAGAGAATTTGGGACTGGACAGGACAAATGATTAAGAACACAGCTTTAATCCTCATGGAGCTCCTGCTGGAAAAAGCTAAGGTAAAAAGGTGGAGGTATTCACTGGGTAACAATGGACATTTTGTTGGTTTCCAATGAGAGAGCTGCATCTTCAGGTTCATTCTCTGATGGTTTACCATCATTATCATGCAGTAAAACTGTGCTTTTTACCTGTTTGCATCTCTATTCCTGTCAAAACACCAAACTGTGATTCAAGTCTTCAAAATTTAAACATTATTTTAACCTGTGTTTCATAAGCTTGACATTTAACATCTCCATTATCAGAAAGGCCAGCCAGTTAGTAAATTAGCTGCATCATCCAAGGGACAGGTGGATGGGGAGGAAGTGAAATTAAATTAATTTCTTTATGTAATAATGAAAAGCAATAATTGCAAATATGTTGTATTCCACAAAGGCCATAAGAAATCTTTACCAGTGTTAAGAGTGCACTTGAACTGTATAATGGAAAGAGATTGGAGCCCTCAGAACTGTAGCATTCTTCTGTCATAGGAATACCTGAATTGCTATTATTTAACAATGCAACGAGCCCATACTGCCGCTTTTCAGGAGGTGACAAAGATGTTTAGGAGTGAAAGCAGTTCTCTTAAAGCACTGTATCGGAAAAGATTGTCTTGTAAATTTTACCTGTCAAAAGCAGGCTGGTTTGTAAAAGATGTATGTTTTGGTGTTTAAAAAGAAGTTTATAAAATAATGTATATAATGGTTTCAAACTACCAGGCTTTTGTAGATATTTGATGCCAATCAAGTCGCTTTAATTTTTTTGTTTGTTTGTTTTATACAATTCTAAAGAATCATCAAAGTTGGTTTCAACTTTTAAGGTGACGGAAAAAAAAAAAACAACAAAAAACAAAGTTTTAGATTTGAAAACTTTTTAATCATTTCAAAATGTACTGTAACTTTCCTTTGGGTTCAGCTCTTTTTGTTTAACTCTTTTCTGTTTCTAGGAAGGTTTTTTATTGACTTTTTTTAAATGAATGTGTTTTGCACAAAAAACTAGCGATATGATTTCTATGCCATTTCAAGTAGGTATAAAGAGATGTCATTTCTTCAATGACAACAAATTCAACCTTATGCAAAAGGGAAGGTTTATCACTTTGAATGGGTATAGTCCTTCATCCAAAAACTAATTGTTCTTTCATAATTGCTGTTGGCAGTATTGTCTTGTGTTCTTTTGCTATAAAAACAAAACAACAACAACAAAAAAAAAGTGTACAGGTTTGTAACTGCCAAAATTTGCTAAAGTTGATGGTTAAAACAAGTTTTCCAAGTAAACAAAAAGAAAAGCCCAGCTGTGTGGACTATTTCTTGATTTTTTTCTGACTTCCAAAGGAGGGAACAAGATAAGACATCAGTTCTGCAAGGAATGTAGCATTTTGTTGCCTCTTTGCATACAAGATTGCAGAAAATGCTACCTTTTTGGACTCTTCAAATTAATTTCATTATTACATGGCAATTCTTCCATAAGGGCCCCTGCTTACACTGCAGAACTCTCTTACCAGGAGTTGATTAGCTGGTGTATGTACGCTGAGGCCTTTGCCTAATTAAATCCACACCCTCAAATGATGTAAAAGGTGCCATCGCATCGTGTAGCCATCTAGACAGTGAGCTCCATCAGCTGAGACAATTCGAGGGAACAATCCTGCAGTCCTGTGTCACCTGCTTAGCAGGGGTACAAGGGACAGGCGTGTAAAGCAGTGGCCCCCTCCGCAGTGCAGCACGACAGATTGCCCTCCTGCCTTGGGCATCTCTGCCCTCCAGCATCCTGGCACTGCCAGCTGGCACCAGCTGCAACAAATTCCAGTGGGAATTCTTGGGTGTGTAAGCAGTGCCCCGGAAAAGAGCTGTCATTATGCTGGTGTGATACTCAGCCTGCTCAGGGGGTTGCATTCAGGGATACCCCCTTTACTTCTCCTTCATCACATCTGTTCAGCTTCACAGCCCAGGCTGCCCCGGATAAGCGGGACTGAAGCATGGCTAGCCCAGCTAAGTGTATGAGGAAGGGGAGATGTTCCTTCCAGGGCTCTTTGAACATCCTGCCATGACGCAGCCAGGAGCACACCTTGTGCTGCTGGTGAGGAGGGATGCTGCCTGCAGCACAATGTCCCATTAAAACACGTAGGACTCAGAGCAGAGTTTCAACCGTGCCTGCTAGCCGGGGCACAAATAATCTTTTCTCAACATACTTGAAACCCAATTTTAAGCTATGGAAAGGCAAAATACCAAGTCAACATTAGAAGTCTCTCTTCTCTCAAGAATACCTAAGATTATTTTCCTAGAATGGAAAGTAGTCCCTTACTTTAGTCAGTTCCCTGTTTAATTTTCTATTTCTATATTCACTACTTGTAGAGGAGCTCTTCTTTTCCACCTTTCCCAATAGACTGTGACACAATCTGAGAGAAATTTTGTGGCAGCAGAAGTAGCACAACAGTTCAGAGCAGAGCATTACACAAGGAAGTGAGACTAGTTCAGAGAACATTAAAGACTAAATGATGTAAAATTCCTGTCTCTGTTTAATGTCCAAAGCTAAAGACAGAAAATGACACCAGTATTTTAGGATGGAAAAGATGAGAATTGAGATGGCAAACAGGTCAAAATGCACATAAGTGTCTTGTCAAAATGGAACCACCACCACTGTTTGAGCCCTTAACTTGGGCCAAAAAATAAACTATTTCCTCCTTCTATGTGTTGTAGCAATAGTTGGTGTAAACTTGCAGCATATCCACTCCACATGGTGAAAACTGTCCCCCCTCGTTAACACTGCGGTTCTGCCCATGCATAAAGCCACACAGCAGCAGCAGCCATGGTGGTCTACAGAGGTAACATCTAAAGAGAAAAAATGAAAAAGAGTGGACACTAAAATGATAGCTCTAATGATTTCAGTGGACCAAGAGATTTTCAGACAGAAGCTTGTCCTTTATTTCCACAGAAATATCTGTAATGCAAAACAACATAAAAATCAGAGTTAAGTGTCTGGCTGTGGCATTTCCAGACCTTCAGAAAAACTTGGAGGGCTCCTTGCAGTATCCTAGGAGTCAGTCAGATGGATGTGAAGAGAAGGAGACAGTCCTTCCTATCTGCAAACTAACTAAACATCTCCACTTGCAGATCAAAGAAAGACCTTTACAAGCTGGTAGCACCTTTCTTGCTTCCATTTTTCATCCTGCCTGCCTCAGCTTCTATCATGCAGTGGGGGAAAAAAATCTGTGCAATAACCATGACTTTTTCTGACGTTCAAAGAAAGCAATTTAGAAACCCCCTACCTCTTCTCAGCCAACAGTCATACACCACAAGCAGGAAACCCTTTCCAGAAGCCATGTCAGCCTGATGAAGGAAAAGCTCCTGGCTGCAGAAACATGCATGGTTTCGTAGGAGAGGAGGAAAGGAAAACAGAACAGCAGGTACGTGAATGTCTAGTTCTTCCAGTCTTAGTGTAACTCTTTCAGATGTATGTTCTCCCCAATGGTACCAAAGGTGCATATATTTAGCTTATGTCCCCCATTAAACTTGCTTTTCTATGCTTCCAGAGATTACTTACACTTCTTCCTTCCAGCACATGACACCCTCATGCTCCTGGTTCTGCAGTAGAGGGGAGGTCATCTAGTAGGGCTTCTTACAGGACTCAATGAGCCAGACACATAAGGATGTGGTGACCAGTCCCTGACAGGGAAAGCCCTACTGTGTCCTTAAGGCCACTGCCATGTTGCTTATAGATGACATATGGCCAAGGACAATCAAATGCAAGCCAGTTAAGGGAGCCTTAATTCACAGGTATGTCAGTTATAAGTCCACTGCCCATTTGATATGACTTCTAGCTTCCAGCTTCTTTGGAATAACTTTCTACTTAACCTGAACTCCCACTACAACCAATATGCAGCCACAGGCACCTCCCATGAGAGATGTACTTTACAAGCTAGGGGTAAATCCACCAAGCTCTATGGACACAGCTACTCTGAAGCTATTGCCTAGTGAAGAAAGACGATACAAAGAACCAGCTGCACAGAAGCTAACTCCAGCTGTTCCACCTGGCTAGTCCGTGTCTTGCTCAACATGTCATGACTCGCTCTCAAGGGAAGAATGCTGCTGTAATCTGACCAAGCAGAGGAAGCAGCTCCCTGCTGCAACCTACTGAACAGTTACGTGGGAGTCTTTGCAAGGCCAGTTATATGGCAAATGACAAGACAAACTGTGAAGAGAAACTTTTGATTTTTCAAGTCACTCTAAGGGATGTATTTTATACCATATAATACATATACAATTAAAGACATTAATTTCTCTTAACAATGTTACATGATCATGTCTTTACTAAAACAATGTGTGAAGATTCACAAGCTGGAGGATATAGCAAACCAGGACCATTTGAGGACAATTTTTTTCAATACAAGCAAAGTAATTTCTCTCAAAATTCTCTCAAGTGAACATACACCTCTTCTACAAGTTGGAAGAACTGTGAATTGTTATCGTGTCTGAGTAAACTCAGAAATAGTGCAGAAGAGCATCCGTTGAATATTTAAGTATGCACTTATTATTTAAGTAAGCACTTTAAGTATGATGGTAGGAGCTCGATCTATGTCTGAGAAGCAATCTTCAGCTGCATAAGACTGGAAATAACAAATGAGAGTAGGTAGACAATATTCCACTTTTACTAGGGCTTAAATCCTCACAGTTCAAAAAAGGATGTTGAGAAGTTGCAAAACATTCAGAAAAGCTGTAAGACTGACTTGAGATTTGGGATTCAAAGTTTACACTGTTAAAATACAGTTTTGGGAGCTCTATTTAGTCATCAAAAGATGGCTGAAAAAATTACTGAAGAAAACAGAATTTTGTCTCTTTCAGACTACATCTGTAGTAAGGCGGGGAACTAACATCTAGAAATTACTCACTTAGAGCTTGGATTGAGTGTCCATCGCTGGGCATCTTTAGACCACTCCGATCTTAAATCTGTCTGTTCTTAAACAAGTCCACATCTGCCTCTCTAAGGTGTGGTTCAAGTAGAACTTACCAAACTGAACGTACACCCAGGAAACTTGCTTGGCCTCTAGTAAATAGAAAGCCAGCTAGTGGGGTCAAAATTGATCCCTTCTATTATTAAAAAATAATTCACATAGAGGGGAAAGGAAAAGTCTTTGAGATGCAAAATTCCTTTTGGTGCTGAGCAGATCCTGTTTGGAGAACTTGCCCAGATTGTGCCTGCCTTGTGAAAACACTGCAGCACTCTTGCCCTGCTCAGCCAAACTCGTAACCACTGAAGGAGAGGGGAATGATCTTGAGCACTAATTCATCACTTGCAATATTTTTATTTCACCACCCACTTTTTTTTTTTTCTTCCTTAAATCATATTTTTAATCCAGGGACATTCCTTTATATTGACTGCAATACTGAAAGCACAAGACTTCAATAATATTACTCCAAAACACTTTCTGGGGAGATTTAACATTTGCAAAGGAATTACTCATCATGCGCTCTGTAGGAAGAAAGAAATTCTCCTCCAAATTACCAAGGAAGGTGGTTTTCTTTTTATTTTTTTCCCCTCTCTTGTTCTCTCTGGTTTCTTGAGCCAGAGATGTTTTTGACATTAGATCACTGCTTTGATGTGGTTTCTTCACAGGAGACTAATTTTAGGGGGCAATGTAGTTTATCATGCGGAGGAGAATTACTCATTGCTTACAGGAACTAAGCAAAAGAGAAAAACTTCAAATTGTCAAAAGCACTCACTAGAAGCTGACACTGAAGCTTTTAGATAATGAAAAAAGGCTCTGGCATGTTCCCATACACAGATAGATGAGGAAGGATAATGGCTACACTCTTGGCAGCACAAAAGACAACAGTGTTGGCTTTCAGCTAGGTCCTCATATTAGAATATGTGTCGCTGTGATATGGCAATGACATCTTGAGATTTGTTATTAGGAAAACTGTTATGTCGAGTGTTCCTGCTGCATCCCACAGAACTATTGTGCGAACTACCGTGTGAGCGCCCATAAAGATGCTGCTACAGCCTAAAGGCCTCAGCAGCAGAAGCCAGTTACTGAGTTTCTCAAAGGGCTGAATCAAGTTAGATACATATATTTCACTGAATTAGAGGATTATGACCTCTTGAAAAACTCAGTGTCAATATGGGGTTTTTAGGATTTGGAGGATCAGCTACCCATTTAACAAGTATGTATTGATAAGCACTTGAAGGCTTGCAAATGAGCAATGCAGAGTTAACCATCCTTGCTCCATGGTGGTTCTAAGAAACTTAACACAACACAAAGTGTATAATTTATGACTCTATAATTGACTATAACCAAACCAGAATGCCTTAACAAATTAGCATATCTCAGCTGACCTTTTAACTGTCTTTCAGCATGATGTCAATACAGCTTTCCACTTGTGAAGTAATGCGCAATCACTTAAAACTCTTACATACTGTAGTCAAGTACTTGGTATGTGTTAGGCAACACTGAAATAATATAGACTGAGTTACTCATCTCAAACTTAACCAGTTCAAACAATCTCTCCCATGAAATGCTGTTCTGTTCATCAGCTGCTTCAGTGGCAGTCAAAAGCATCCTTCTCCCCGTTGATTTAGGGCCCTCCTGAATTCTACCCCACGTTATAGAATCATATCTAAGGCTGGAGAAGCTATACCTTCTTTCTTTATTTGCCAAGAAAGGTGAAAATCGTTCATCTGTCATATTTTCCTGCCCTCCTACCTGGAGCAATCTGACAGGCAAACAGAAATTCCCCACCAGCCAGGGAAGCAGCAAGACAGAAGCTATCAATTCTGTCCAGCACTAAGACATCTCCGTGCTAACTTGGGTCTTTTTGTTGTTGCAATATTCTTGTTTCTTTTTCCCTGAAAGGCTGGACCTTGGATCAGCCCCTGCTTGTATTCTTGTCCTCTTTCTAACCTCTGCTTTCCAGTCTGGATGAAGAAGCAAAAGAATATATAAACAAAGAAGTACGATAGGATGGAGGGAAAGAATAGCCCAGGGCAAACACACTGGGGACGTGTATGAAAAGGCAACTTTAACTCAGCAAGGACGAGGCAATAGTCAAGTTGAAGGAGCTGTTTTCTCTGCAGAATTCTCTGCAGAATTTTGTCTGGCTGGAGATTCTGGCCACGACCTGGATGAGTCATAGCAGTGGGGGCTGCTATGTACACATCAGGGTACCACTGCTGGCATTGATACGGGCCAATGCACTAAGGCAAACACAAAGTGGCTCACCAACACGCTGCTTGTATATGACCTTTCCTTCTCATCCTGATTCCTGGTTCCCTCCCACGTGCCCTGCACCTCTGCATCTACCCCTAACAAACCACCTCTGCACTGCCACCTATTGCTATGCTGTTTCTCTTGCTCACGCCAAGGGGATTCTTCTTGTCTTCAGACTGGGCTCATGCTATCAATTAGAGCGTGGCTTCCTGCCAGGGCAGGGTCCCAGGACACCCGCTTTTGTCTACAAACGCTATTCGGAGCTAAGCCTGCAGAGAGCGGAGGAAATTGCCTGGGAGCCGCCGCTGGGGGCAGGCCGGGCGGGGGGTGTCAGAAGCCGGCGTGCCTGCGGTGCCCGCGATAACGGAGGCGTTCCTCCTCCCCAGGCTCCGGCTGCCTGAGGGGATCCCGCGGTCTGGCCTTCCAGGCGGACACGGTGCATCACTTCCCACAGCGCAGGGTGGCGATGCCTCCGTCCCGGCAAGCAAAAGCCAGATAACTCTGCGGTGGGGCTGATTAGCAAACTGCTGCGAGACGTACAGGCTCCTGACTGTAGCATAAAAATATACTCCTCGAAGAAGTTAATTTATTTAGCTTTTTAACTTTCTATGAAAGCAGACTAGGGTGGCTAAAACACCCTCCTGCACTCACAGAAACTACCCTGAACCAAAGCTCAACCTGTGCAGTAAACAAATGGCACTTGAAAATGTAATCTGTGAATTAGGCTAGAATGCAACTGAGTTATCACGTTGGAGAAGAGAAGCACGATGGAAACATCTGTGCACGAACAGCCACAATCAATATGCAGGACATTGGCTGCCAGACCAATGTAGACTTCGTAGCCATATCAGTACTAAATTCCTAAAAACCTATGAACATATTGCCTCCTTGGGCTTTGGATTGTTTTTTTCTCAGTTAAAATGGACAATTTATGAGATGTATAAGATTATTTTATTAATTTAAAATTATGGCAATTTATCCCTTATTGCTGATCATTTTCCTCATCTCCATCTTTGGATTTCCAGAGTTTTATGATGAAAAAGACATCAGTATTCAGGGGACACACAGACAAAAAAAAAAAAATCTGTGAAACAGCAAATGTAATGTAATCTCTATTTGAAGGAAGGAATTTCTGATAAGTAGCCAAATGCTGTTCAAAGGAATAGAAATTCTAATGACAGATGCTGATCACAAAGAAAACCTCATTCATTGTCTCAACATGTCAATTCGGTGCTCTTAACATCTTTAATCATTGTCAAGCAAGAACAAGAATCCAAAATAACTGAGCAGCTGCTTGGTTCCATTTTTTTTTGGTATGGGAAGGAAATCTTTGCTTTTACTCTAACTCCCTGGATAAATACTTTCTTTCATGGGTTTTATTTCATTCTAATCCTCCTGGTGTATATGTGAAAGCAATTGTGTATATAAATACACAGAGCAGCTGTAGCCATATTGGATAATAGGCCTGTAATTACTTCTCTGATTTAAAGCCTAATAGTTTATTCCACAACTGTTGTGATGCATTTTTATTAATATTGCAATAATTTTGCTGCCCTTTTGCTAAGTTACATACCATTGTCTCCCAAAATAAATGGAGTGCTTACAGTACAAGGGATAATTAGAATTTAGCTCAGTATAGAAATACTTAACTCTCAATGAACCAAATCAATCTATTTGCAACAGGAATTTAGGAACTGGGTTATGCTAAAAGTCTGTGGCTAAGCCGGGGACAGATTCCAAGGCTAACAAATTGATTACTGTTCACCTCAAAATAAAAAGCAAGTTTTAATTTTTTTGCTTTCCACCTGACCAAAAATGAGCTACTGTTTTAAAATTGAAGATGCTGGGGGGAAAAAAAAGAAAAAAGAAAAGACTGAAGTACAGGAGTAAGGCTTCAATCCATTTAGGGATTGTATTGCCTGGAGTTTTGCCTACGTGTATAAGACTGTAGAAGAGGCCATAACTGCCCAGGTAAAAGGTCCATCTGGACTCAGAAGCTGTGTGAGGACTTAGAAGAACTATGGAAACCCTAGTGCATGGGTGCTTGCTGTACTACTGAAGCCCACACAAGGGTAATACACAGCAATCCCTGGCTGCTGTGGCTAGACCATAGGTGTCTCCAAAAAGATGTAACCTATGTCCAGCAAGTACAATAATTCTTGGAGGCAGGGAAATGTGGGGAGAAAAGAAAACCTCAGTGGCAACGAACAGGTGCCCAGGAAAGGGCCGCAACAGGACAAGCATGTGTGACATTTCCCACTAGTAGTCTCAGCCTTCAGCTATGTTCATCTCAGGAGATGCCCTTAGCCTGGATGTGATGTGGTTTGTGCACATGGAACCCTCAGTAGGGTTAAGGTTGTTTCTCTGTATTATCTGCACAGAGGCAACAGTGGTGTATGAATACTAGTGTCACTTTGTATTGTCTCTAACACATCTGGTCATTCTCTTTGTCCTCCTGGGTTAAATTCTGCCATCAGAGGAACATTCAAACACTGAAAGTTTGGAAGGCCATAACTTTTGCTTCTTGGCATAATATAACCTAATATAAACAAATTACTAACAGGAGCATAGATTAAAACTGAAGTTCTTTTGTGCCACGTTATTGAAAGGTTGCAAACTGAATCATGGGGTGAAACTACTCATTTAATTGGGGCTTCAAAACAACTTAGGTTTCTTGAAGTGATTTCTCATGGCCACAGGTCAAGTGAAATTTTGCTTCCTGTAAACACAAACACATTTACTGGTGGGCTAGGATTGCCCCACTGTGAATCGGAGTCTGAATTTCCTAAAATTTCCCCCAAAGTTCTAACAGTTACAAATTTACAGCACTTCTAACTGATCAGCTTATGGCTTCAGTTAACAACAATACCAGGGGAATGGAAGGCAGCAACTATGATGCCAGACTTTAAAGATAGCTCCAAGTAATTACAGACCAGTAAGACCGACCACTGCACTAAGCAAAAAACTGAAAACTATGATGGACTATATTTAGAGGAGAGCTAGCACTCATTCGGTTGACAGAAATAATATCTTGCAAATCTACTTGAGTTTTCTGGAGAAGTCAATGAGGATGCCTAGAGTATCTAAAAAGCTTCCACTATGGTCCTGCATGAAAAAAAAATCATCAAAGAAATCAAGCTGGTGTGCAAAGACAGAGATCCCTTTAGGGGAAGAACTGGTTAAAACATCAGAAATAAAAGTTGAGAAGAGGTCATAAGTTTTACTGTCACAAAGAGGTTTCAAAAATAATTTCAGAAGGATCTACGCTAGAATCTGAGCACTTCATCACTTTCATCAGTTACTCACAATAGGGAGGTACAAAAGTGTGCAAATAATACAAAATCATTCAGGATAGACAAAATTAAAACTGACTGTATGATAAAATATCAGATGACATTTTATGTTGATAAACGCCAGACATGGCACACTACAAAAAATAACCCTAACTATGCGTATGTTGAGTTCTAATGATGTGTTTTTATTCAGAGCAGAAATCTAAGAGTCATGTGAGTAATCATTGTGAAAATGAAGTTTCCTCTGAAAACATCAACTTGGTGCTTAGAAGTTGTTAAAAAACACTTCTTAATAGGAATTCTTAGGAAGGGAACTGAAAATACAGGTAAAAATACACTTTAATCTAAATCCATAAAGCACCATTATCTTAATTTCTGTATTTTTTTCTGGTATGGCATCTAATATAGGACATAGCTGAACTGCAAGGAGGTGGAGAAAAGGACAGCAATAGCAATATTCTACCACACATGGCGATAGCCATATAAAGATATTTCATCTTAGAAAGAAATGGCAATTTTTTTTTTTTTTTATGATAGAGACCTATAAACTCTTGAAACATTGAACATTTGTACAGCAAATATGCCTAGGAAACAATAATTTGCTGCTTTTCCTAATACAGAATCAGAAGGACTCAACAGAACGGTTAAGCAATAATCTGGAAAAAAACTGAATGCAGCCGGGTTTTTTTACATATAGTTAACTTGTGAAACTATAGTTACGGGGTCCAAAACATAAATGGACCTTAAAATAGGGACAAAATCATATTAAGTTTAAAAAACAAGTGTTTTATAGATCCATGAATGTCTATTAAATAAAATTGTTTCAATGGAACTCTGGTTCATGTGTTAGGAGACTTTCCCAGTCCTCTCCAACATTACATACTTGGAGTTATCCTATTTCTTATATTCTTTGTCTAAGCATCTTGTACTAGTCACCACTGTAGACAGGACATATGGTTTGTTAGTGTCATCCTGTGTTCTTACATTCATAAATTAATATGGCATGGAACACAAAACCCAGTGCTCCCTTGTAATCTGAGCTGGCAGAATTAAGCTAATTTGTATCAATTTCTCTTCCCAAACTATCTGCTTTTTGGTTTAGCTAAGTGATCTGACTTCAGGTAACCTTCTGTCAGATGACATTTGTCTTGTGCAAGATTAATTACATTACCACAGCTGAAATCACAACTCTATTTTTTAACCATGCTTTTTTGAATTTGTAGCTATTACACCCAGTGTTCGGCTAAGTGCTTCAAGATTTTGAATAACTCTTCTGCTGATCAGGTCTGATCTGAATATTAGGCACTGTAAAACTGATTGTATTGATGTTCATTTACATTAATTTCCATTGCTGACTTCATCAGCCACCAAGTTCTTGGGAAAGGTTCATCTGAAGTTCGTATGTTCTCTACATTTCCTGGGTTCAACTAATCTGGGTGACATGCTCCCAGAATCAATTATAGCCTTCTCTGATTAAATGGATTCAAGTGCAGATGTCAGAGCTGCTAAAACATTGGTTCATTGAGGAGTTCTGATATAAGCCATAAGCTTAGAACTTTTCAGTACTAAGTTCAGTATAAAAAAGAAATCTTTTTTAACTGAAGCTGATTTTAAAGACTGCTGAGAATATGCCTTTTTACAAAATCTATTTTCACAGTTTTACTCTCTTTAGTTGTCTGTACACTGGATCTTTATGGCATGGCGTGGGTCTGCAACGCCTTCTGCAAAGCATGGAGATGGTTCCCTCAGTCTACAGAAAACCACATTCTACTGTCATGTTTTTAAATAAAATGGTAGTTTTTTCTGTACTGACATCTTGCAATACTGTTAGCTAGGTTACAGTCTCACACAAGTGTCTCTCTGTCTTTCATCTTCAAGTTGCCTGATACTGTTGATACATGTGACTGAAAGGGTGCACCTGGTGAAGAGCATGCTCAGTAGAGTTCTTCCCTTTGGTCTCTAGCCAGTTGCTTTCAAACCACAGACTGTAATCAAAATTTGCTTCAAAAAATTGCTCAAGATGGCTTTGCCATCTAGTGACACCCACAA
>NW_008598426.1:0-12386 GCF_000691845.1 Merops nubicus
CTATATAGTCACGTAAAACAATAATATAAATGTAATATAAAATATATTTATAGAAATATATATAGAAAATATAAACTAAAACTATACGTAAAACAAGTACTTTGTATATCAGAAACTAGAAAAAATATTTAATGCTTTAGATTAAAGAAACTGCGTTTTCATTATCCCAAGAATTCCCTCTAAAAAACATAAAATTCAGTGCTGTAGCATGTTTATTTACTAGTAACATCATAACTTTTTTATAAAGGTATAATGAAAAGACAATGTTCAGTATTAGAAAAGACATAAGAGATAACTAAGTGGTTGTAGTACTAATTTTTACCAATCTGCAGGGTTTTTAGTTTGCTCTTGCATTTGAATTCCATATCTTTAATTTTTCTATCATGTTAGGTTTTCACAGGAAACAAAACTCAGTGTTCTTGAATTCTTATGTCAATCACAATACTTTCCTTTCCATAGAACATATCATGTACAGAATGCTTTGTATGACTGCTTTATGTCAAATATTTTGAGCTCTAAATTGTTTGCATTTTTCCTGTGTTCAATGAAGAAACAATTGTATAGAGTAAAAGCTCAGTCACTTAAATATCATGTGCCACTTGGTGAGTATTTAGCGTAAAAAGCAATAAACTTGAGTGTATATACGTATAGGATTGGACATTAAAGTGTGTTTAAAGTTCGAATGTGATACGACTAAATAGTTATTGGTTTTCCCTCCCTTTTCCACTTTCCTCAATAACAAATTTGTTCAGTTATTTATTCAGTACTTTTTAATTGCTTTTTTTCCCCCTCAGATGAAAGCAAACAAACAAAAAACAAACAAACAAACAAACAAAAACACACAAAGAAGTGAAACACGTTTCCCAAAGGTACAAAATAAGTAAAGAGCAGAACTGGATTAAAAATAATTTCTTTTTCCTCAGGTATAGTACTCCATGAAGGTCAAAGTGTCAAGCAGAAGTTTTTTTTTTTAAACTGCTTAATTTAGTTTTCCCTAGTATTTCTATAGTCTTGATGTTCAAATAGTTTTTTGGAAGGGTGTGTTATGAATAAGGATTTTTAGAAGTTGAGAAATATAAAATTTATGTTCTAGAAAATCAGAAGGCAGCATTCATTTTTTCTCCCTTGCCTTTTTCCATGCATTGATGTAGGAGTGAAATCCAGAAATTCCACTTGCATTTATAGATCATGCTTTTTACAATTGTGAGCTTCTGACAAGAAAATGTGAATAGTGGAAATAAATCTTCACTGGATTTGCGTGTTGGTCATCTTTTGAGGGGGTTTTTCTATTCAGTTTCACAGTTATATTTTTAAGGTCAAGAGAGATAATGCTAACTCTAAGATACTATGATTTTACATGTGTGCATTCTCATTAACTGCAGCATCGTAACACAAGAAGCGAGATCATAAACAGGTTTTGAGTATGCAATTCACTATTCCTGTCACAAGTGGATACATTTTGTCGTTAACCTTGACAATGCTCCTTTAAGCATGTACTTATTCCATTGATTATAGTACCTAGAAGCAGAACATATTTTTGGTTTTTTTTTTCTTTTTTTAGAAATTTAGAAGTTGCTTGGCTATCAGTAATAACTTCATAGGTGAAGAGATGCTTACATCATACTTATCAATGGTGTTTAATATATAAAACATACATAAATTTACATATATATATAAAACCTTTCTTTTTCCTGAATCAATGTAAACAGAGCCCAGATGGCCGTATAGAAGTCAAAGGGCAGCATGGAAAATCGTCACTGCATATTAAAGATGTGAAGTTGTCAGATTCAGGGAGATATGACTGTGAAGCTGCAAGTAGAATTGGTGGGCACCAAAAGAGCATGTACCTTGATATTGAATGTAAGTTCTAACATTTTGTTTTCTCTTTTAAATTTGTTTTAAAAGAAAAAAAAATATACATTCTTAATGGAAGGTCAGTTTTTCCTGGTAATTCATGTTTGCACTTGCATAATTTAAGAAAGCATGTCCTTCTGTAGCTATCAATACTGAATTTTGTGGAGGAATCCTGTCTTTTCTGGAGCTGATGAGGCCCTGTTTGCTGATTTAAGCAGGACAGAATTTCATCTGAAATGGTATTCCAGTGGTATTACCCACTAACTTAAGGCTAAGATTTATACCCTCAAATCTTTGGGCTGCTGGAGACTGCTGTGGGTGAAAAGTATTCAGCGGGATAAGTATTAAATTGAGGAACAGCTCAGTCTTGAGCTTAACCTTCTAAGATTCAAGAAAATTGTCTTTTTTTTTTCCTAGTTTGCTGATTTACTAATCCCCAGCAAGCCTCCAGCCTCTGTCGTAACCCCTCCTGGAGTTCACAAGTTTGTGTTCATCTCTTTTAGAGACTGTCTTTAGTCAAAGCTCTTAAATTTTATCCAGAAGAAGAAAGAGATTATTTTTGCTTAGAGAAGAGTTTGGTACTTTAAAAGTCAATTAGAGTATATAAATTTGAAATATGCAAAAATTCATTGGAAAATCATCTCTTCAAACTGTTCTTCAAATTCGTGAAGCAGATGTCTTAAAAAAATCAGAAAAAAGTGAAAAGATTCCTGTTTTATATTTCATCATTTTTCTGTTTTGCTAAAGATTTTCTAGATACATATTCTACATTTCTAATATAGCTTGCGTGATCCTGTTTGAGATTAAGTCTCTGAATAAAAAGGTCTTTCCAGTGGCAAGACAGTTGTTGGAATAGGATCCATGACACAGAATGATACGGCTGCCAACAGCTGAGTGATTTCCTGAGGGGTCCTGAAAGTGACTTCAGGATACAGTTGCATGTTCCATCTCTTTGGCAGGCAAGCAATACATTGTGACATAAGAAACAAATCTGAAAGGAAAATGAGAAATGGTCAAAGCTGTAATTGGATGTTAGAAGTGAAAAGACTTGACAACCCAGAAGACCTAAGAAATAATTACAGTGTTTATTAATGGCTTTAACATACCTACTTTTCAATAAATAGACATAGGAAGGGATTTGAAACTTTTCAAAACCATGATTTTTCTTTTAGAAACATATTAATTTACTATATTTGTTTTGTTAAAAAGTGCACTGGTGCACTGTTAATTTTTTATATTATATGTGTATAAAGGAAAAAAAATTACAAGATAAAAATCCATGTTCAGTGAAGTTTCTGTAAAATTTCTGTAAAATACTATCCTTTTCTACACATAGTGATATGAAATACATTGTTTGATTAAGGTTATGTGGCCATTATGCATTAAAATTAAATATTAATACCTTTTGCCTTCAACAGTGATCTAGCATGCAACCATGTTTTATGAAACCTGGGAAACTGTAATTCAAGAATTTATTAGCAGCACAGAATTTATACTAATGGACATAACAATATCTCTGGATTGATACAATACATTATTATAGTCTAAGATACCTTTCAGGGTGAATTTTTTAGAACAGATGCTAAGAATTTTAAAGTAATGTATTGCCATTATGGTATGGCAGGCTTAATTTTTAATACGTCTGGAAACAATCAAACACAGAGTATGAGAAAAGGAATAGCATATTGGTTTGAGTCTGAATTTGTGTCTTGGTAAACACACTTTTTCATACAACATAAAACTTTCTACAGTTCAGAAATCATCTGAGAAAACAATTTTTTAAAAGAACATGGAAATATTATTCTGTCATCAGAGATACCACACATTGTAGTGATTATTTTTAATGTGTAACACAAGATTTTTATTTGGTTTAGTAAAAAGTTATGACATTTATAAAACAAAAGTTTTCAGTTTTAAATATTTTAACTGATAACAGAAGTACAGCTTTTGCAATATACATCATATATCAGGTATTTTTATAATGCAAAGCAAATATTCTTGTTGTGATACAATTCAATTCTGTCTCCATATTCTGTTTCAATTCATGTTCTGATTAATGAGTCAGAGAAATTTTTTGCTTGCCTTGTAAATAACTTTGTGCTGGGATATGAACTGCAAGTCTGGCTTAATTATCTTGGCCATGAAAGAAAACACTTGTCCAATAGTGAAGACTTCTGTTCTTTAAAATAATGTCCCCGCGAGGAAGTGTCTTCTTTCCAGCTCTACCTCCCATTAGTCTAGTCTAGTCTTTGCAATAAACTTCTGTCATGAGACAGTCTCTTCAAAGAATCTTATCAGCACCTCATTACCACCATTTCCATACAGTGTTGTGTTGTCCTAAATGCTAACAGTCCTTTCCTCAGCTACAGATGTGTTCATTTATGAAGCAGGATCCTTCATTCCAGTTATTTCACTATGTAAATTGCATAGTGGAGGCTTAAAGGAAACGGTACAGGTTCAAAACCTACACAGCTATTCATGTAGCAAAATGGGAAAATGGGGATAATTTACTACTGAGATTTTGTTAAGTCAATATTGATTTGACTCTACTTGTATTATTTTCCAAGTTATATTTATTCAGCATGTTAATTGTAATTATTTTTTTACCAAGTGTTCATTTGCCAAAATGCATAAAAATGTTCAAAATATTTGAATTTTCACTTCAATTATTTTGGTTTTGTTCTCTTCAAAACCAGTGTTGAAGTTTTTTTAAGTATGACTGGATCTCTGCATAATCACTACTGAGCCATTTTAGGAGAATTTTTATTAGTTCTAATAACCTAGTACAAACCTCAGTAAGTATTTTAAACTTCAAATATAAATTAATAACCAAGACTTCATTTATATTGTTGGATATTTCCCAGATATCCAGATATTTCCCACTAATCAATGCACTTATGCCATTCTGTAATGACAAAACTACATGTTTTAATACATTTGACAGTTTGTGTAGTCAGGAGAGCATGCTCCCATCACATCCTTAAATGTCAGTGTAGTTGAACAAGCCTAATGGAGACACAGAGCACTCTGGTGTCACCGTCTCATCCTTTTACTCACTGACCCCTGTCAGAGTAAACTGAGAGTAGGTTTGCACAGAGTTCTGTACTTTATCCTTGTTCTCTGATGGGATTGCTCTTGATGATAAGACCATTTCTCCAGGACAGGAAGAGATTATCAGGTTTGATACCAACTGGGCACAATTAACCCTGCCTTTTATCTGAAGTAAATGCTAGGTAGATGTGAATTGTAGGGAACCCAGAGGCATTTATAAGGATTTTTTTCATACAAAGACATTTTTGTGTTTAATTATGTTTGGCTTCCCATGTCCTGAGTATGAAATATAAATCTAAATTACATGAAAAAGAAAGATGTCATTATAAATATTATTTACTAAAGGATTTCATTAACTGCCTAATTTGATTATATGTGAAACCTAATGTGTTTCGGATAATAATAGAGGGAACTGATTGAAAAATTCCTGTGTGATGGATATTAAGATGTATCTGTAGTGATTATCTATATATTTATCATAAAGAAATATCTGTTTCTTTTTGTTTCTTTTTTTTAATTTTAAATAAAAACTACAACAGAAATAGCTAAAAAATAGGTAAAGCAGGAGATACTCAAAAACCTCAAAGGTGAGGTTTTCAGAAGGGCCTGAGGAAGTTAAACGTATAAATCCTAGTGAATTACAACTTGATTTGTTCATCTGATACTTCGAGGTGCCTTGCAAAGTTACATTTTTTCTGTGCAGATATTTGCATTTCTATGTGGTATTTTTTTGCCTTTTTATCTGAAATACAATTATTCTGAAAAATATATGCTAAAATTACAAAGGAATCTTAAAAAGCATAATACAAACCTGACTAATGGAAGAAAAATTATGATTAGAGAACACAAACTAGGTTCCACGAATTATTCACTGCAGTGATTAGCACTAGAAAATAAAAAATCATAATTTCGACATCTTCAATATGCTGGATCATCTTTCTTCATAGTGTTAGTTAAAATGCAGTTATGGCATTAATAAATTGGAAAGGATTTAAACAAGCCAATTATGATCAATAGTCTATGATCCTTAAAAGTGGCTTTGTACCTGCCCTTACAGTTTTCCCTTCATTTTGTTCAAACTGTCATTAACACAGAAGTATTCACAGCACTTAATTGTGTACTCCTAGGTGCACACATTGTGTAAGATTCTAGTCTCTCTGATTGCTCTGTATCAAAGTACAAATTCCTTTGGAGAATACTCCTGTTACTGGAGATAATGTATTAAGCCATGTTCTTTGGAAAAGTCAGTTTTTCTATATAATGCCGGGGAAGCATCCTAACTTACAGACTTTTGTAGCTGCAATTACCAGTTTTCACATTGCTCTATTTCAGTTAAAAATTCCCAATTTCAGCATTGATACTGCAGTTACTATATTTGCTGGATAGGTCCAAAAATGCCTACTTCCTCACTATGTGCAAAGACTACTGTTTTGGGATATAATCAGCTAACACAAACATTTTACATTCAGTAAAATGATACCTATGTGTTTGAGATCCGCCATGTGAGCAGCTGTCAAATATGATTTCTTAGAAAGGAATTTCTTAAAAAAAAAATAAACAACAATAAAATAAAATAAAGTATCTTCCAAAAAATGAGATCTATTCTTACTACTGGTTTTTATCCAAACCTGAATTTTGTAGTTATATTCCTTATTAAAGTACCTAAAAAATATATTTCTATCGTGTGTAACTCAGTCTTTACCTGTAGAGAAACCTCTGCTGTATTTTACTACTATGTTACTTAGCAGCAGTCTTTTTTCCATTTTTTTTCCCCACCACAATTTGAAATCAACTTCATTATTGTTACAGTATTGAATTTAGTTTCCCGAGACAATCTATCTTTTGGCTTTTCACTTTGTATTTTATTAGTATTGCACTGTGGTTAATGCAGATGCTTTGGATTCATGCTATTTAATTTTATATCTTTGCAAAAATATACAGCATTACTTAAAAACAAGTTGAATAAATTGAGCTACAAATTCTATTTACCTTCAAGGAGGCAAGGCTTTGAATCAGTGAAAATACTACTACTGTGTGCAGGACATCACAAATGTGACAAATGTCACAAATATTTCAGCCACATACTGCTGTCATAAATTATAATAAATGCAGACAGTTCATACTTTGGATTCAGTTTCTGTTTAAAGAAATCAGTGTAGCAACATCCCATCACTACTCACGAAATTGCCATTGGAAGATTGGAAGGGATTGCCTCTTGTCCTATCGCTGGACACCACTGAATAGAGCTGCTCTCCATCTTCTGTATACCTCCTTTCAGTTATTGATTGTAAAGTCCCAGCCCTATCTTGTTATCACAGCCTGAAAACAAAACTGATAAAACAAATTCATATGGCCTAAGAAAGAGACAAAGTATAGGAAAATCAATTAAGAGAAACAAAATGTTGAAACATTCTGGAAAATTTTGCTTATTTTTCTATTAAAAATACTCTTGGTTTTAGCTACATTTCTTCTTGTCAAATTTATAGCTTAAAATGAGAAGGATGGAAAAAGTAAATCTTTAGCCCAGTGAAATACATCATAATTTTGATATGACTTTGTAGCTCATGAATGTCACTTTTAAGAGTTACAGTTTTTCTTTTTTGACTACCTGATGTACTTGTATAGCTGCAAATTTGGTATGCTGTTCCAGCAGCTCAAAGGGGATAAGAACGTTAGTCTGAGCAGAAGGTGGGGTTTATTGCATGAAGTCACTTTGCAAAAGCCGTTTCACCGAAATCCCATCTACTGAAGCATCTGCTGTCTTTTTCTGATGTTGCAACTGTAGCTGTGGCAAAGTGGCTAAAATTGTACTTTATTCACCCGCATAGTAAATCTACCTATTGTTTAGCCCAAAAGCGTGTAAAACCACTTGAGAGCAGAAATTCCATCTTAAAACCTTAAGGCCTATATATGTTAATGACTTGTTAAAATGCCAAATTTATGTTAGCAATTTCTCTTAAGTTTTTACCTAATTGAGCTCTATACTGTATGTTTTTGTTGACCTTGCAATAAGCTTGATGCCGTTTTAAGTTAATTAATTGCTAATAACAAGTTGGCTATTTTTGTTTTAATAGAAGAATATAATTTTGAATGAACAGAATATTTTAGTTTTTATTTTGTTTCCCTTCTAGTAACTGACTGCTTCAGCATCTTTTCTTACTGACGTATGGTTTCACATATGCAATTATGAAAAGTAAAGGTTAAAAAAAAATGTAAGAAAGAAATTTCTGATGTTTCCCTGAAGATGATTCTACTTTGTGAGTTGGTCTTGGGGGCCAAAAATATTAAATGTTTACTTTGCTAATTAATGCATAAATTTTAAACTGTTTTTCATAGTTCTAAAATTCAACAGAATTTTGCAAGTCATTTCCTACTATGTTAAGTGTAATTTACATTATGCAGTGATGACCTGTGAATGAAAAATAAGGCAACATTGCCCTTTTCCTTCTCTATACCTCTCAGATAGACCTAGCAGAGCACAAGCAATGTATCTGAGAATTGTGAAGAAAATAATCAGGTAGTATGATGAGTGTGAAACTTTGATACTTGAACAAAACAATGTACCTTAGATTGAGATATGTCATCTCAGCATTTTTTTTTTCTCAGTTGACTCCTCTTAACTGCAGAATACTTGGCATTACTTGAAGTTGGTATTTTTAAATAGTCTTCATTTACATCAGACCATCCTGAAGTCACTAGGTTAGGACAGGCTTGAAAGAGAGAGCTCCAGTATTGTTCATGGTAAACCTGAGGCATGTAGCTTTGGTTGCAGTATCTGAGGTCAGGTCCCTCTACACCACAGGGCCTGTCCCTGAGCTGCTGCTATTGCACACACTGGGAGCAGCATAGGGCTAATTTAAAGAGGGAAACACCCCATGAGTTTGGGCACACTGTTTTGGAGGTCTGAGGGTTATAACGTATAGGTTTAGGGGGACCACATGTTGGAAATGGAGCTGGATGTACAAGATAATTTCAGCAATGTTGTTTGGATTTTTAGTCTGTTTCATAAAGTTTCTTAGAGATGCTTTTTGTTGTTTTCTGGACAACGTTGTATATAAATCTTAAGAGATAACAAGGCTTAAAGTCTTTACTTGATACAGGAATAACAGTTTTGATTTGGCAATATGGGTGGAGAGAGAGAGAGAGAGAGAGATTAGGGGTGATATTGGTAGGAGGAGGAATGCTGTGAAGGTAAGGATCTCAGGTAGGAAAATAGAGGTGATAGGAAGCTGGATTTTGTTCTGAAAATGTGGTAAGTAGGATAGTAAGAGAGATGAATAAGGGTTAGGATCTTGGTTTGCATGTTCTTAAATTAAGAAGTGCAAATCTGATACTGTACAGTAGTTTGGTATTATAGTTGTCTGAACTCATGTGCAGAATAAGGTAATTTGCCATATTCATTTTTGTGTATAATGCTGTCTTTGAAGTTAACTGAATTACCTTCTAGATGAAACAGATAATGTATTAGTCTGTCCTTGAATCACTGTTCTCAGACATGATACCTGACAGGTATACCTAAATGCTAGGGACAGTTTTCAGGTCTAGTTTGTTTTACTTGCATAGATTTATTCAATTTATCCAGGAACACTTCTCCTAAAAGTTCTGACATGTCTGTCTTGTTTTGGAAAATGAACAGCCTGAGTTCAGCTGATACTGGTGTTATAGTATTAACTCCTATAAAATGTCATTCTAAAGTTATAACTGCTTATAGAATCCTACTGTCACAGAATAGTTTTGTCTAATTTTGTACCCCTGTGACACAGTCTTTGTTCCTTCTAGGTGTCTTTTTTATTTGGATTGCCTCATCTCTCCAAAATAATACTCCATTTTTCACCATTCAAACTTTTGACAGTGCTTATGAATTTTATTGTATCCTGGGCTACATAGAAAAGAAATGTGGCCAGTAGATCCAGGGATGTACTTCCTCTGATCTCATGAGAACCACCTGCAGTACTCTGGAGTACCACAAGAAAGATATAGACCATTTATTCACTTCCATTTTTATTTTTTTTTCCCCTATTTTACAAGAAATGTAAAATATCTTTTATTTGTACTGTAAAAAATTGTTTCCAGAGTTATTTTCTTCATATGAAACATCACTCTAGGTATCTTAATCTATTCCTGATGAGGAAATCAAAAATTGTCTCACCTAAGATAATTTGTCTGAATCAGGCCTTTAGTACAATCCTCTTCTTTTTGCTATATTAGAGCTTTTGACTGCTGAGGAGATGGCTGCAAAGCCTTTTTAGTCAGACTTTTTGAGAGGGAAAATTAGAAACTCTTTTTATTTAGGAATGCTTTATATTTGGGAGTTGTTAATTTTAGGGTATAGCTTTATTTGATGGACTTTTAGTCTTGTTTATGTTTTATGATGTTAAAACTCTTAGTATCTGTGGTCATGTATAAGTGGCAGTCTGTGACTCAAATGTTCTTTTAAAATATACATAAACAGATAATATGGGCTTCCAAAAACCTAGCTTTAGGAGAGAGAGCAGTCCAATGTGAAAGTCCCTATTCTCCTGAGTGGTTGTACCTGCAGCATAGAAGTGTACACAGCTTTTTCGCTTGTAAGACATTAAATAGGATATGAGTTTGCCATGTGGATTTAAATCAACAATCACCATCAAAACGCATGATGTTACCTTGGAAGGAAAGTTAGGTTCAGACAGAACATCTTTTATCCTCCACATTCACGCTGGTGTTCAGTAATGGAGTGAACTTATTCTGAGAAATTGTGCATTGGAAAACAGTGCTTATCTAAAATTTGTTGTGAAGTAACCACATTTTGTGCCTCAGGAACACTCTGATGAGATTTCTGATCCATATGTTGAACACCTTAAGTGCAAAAACTATCTGCCAGGCAGAAGTTAGTTTGTGCAGTTTTCCTTCAAGTGGCTCCCACCACTAACTTAATTTCCAGAGGAAAAGTCAAAGTCGGGCTCTCGTTCCTGGTATTCTGAGATTCCTGACCATAAGCAAACTGCATATGCCTGGTTTTTTTTTTTTGTTTTTTTTTTTTTTGGTTTTTTTTTTTTTTTATTATTCACATAGCTCCACTAGTGTGAAGTGTCACATTCTAAAGATTCTTTGGTAGTCCATTCTTTGCTTTAAGATGTTTAGATGATGAAGATTTTGTTGTTTTTTTTTTTTTTTTGTTTTGTTTTTTTTTAAGCTCTATGAGAATAAAGGAGCATTAGAATTACTTATTAAAAAATTTCGAAAAGAAGATGACTTCTTGCTTCTGCTAAATTAATTCATAGGAAGACATACTTTACCCGTTTGGATGAAACCACTTGCTTTCCTACAAAAATAATGGCTGAAAAGTTATTTTAAGCATGGTATTGGTATTGATCAAGGTAGCAGCTTTGATCTGTGCTTTAAAATTTACCAATAACAGCTCTTTTCAGTCAAAGCCTGTATGCATGTATGCAGGAGCATAATGTCACCAAAAATTATGCTTTTTTGACAAGAGCAAACACAGAAGTTGTAAATGTGCTCTTCAGAAACAAGGAAGTAGTTTTAAACTATTCCTGAAGCTAAATTTTACTACGTAGTTCAATGTGCTCAGTTCTGGTCTCTGATAAACCTAGTACCAATTTTGTAGCCTAAAGGTAAACTATTTGTGAGAAGACTAGAGTAGAATTTCCAGAGACACATTTGAGCTAGTTATCAAATTCAAATTATATACATATTGAAGTTCTGGGGTTTAAATCCCAAGCCCCTAATCAAAGTTGCCATATGGATGATGCTCACAACTAGGCAGAGATTTCAACAACAGGAGAAATGTTCCTCTTGTTTTTCTGTCAAGGCCTAGCTAACCCTGGGTGAAAACCAGTTAGGAAGTTAACACCAGTTGCCCCACCTTTAAAGTTAATAGTACTAGAGTCAGTAAAAGCTGGCTCTACTTCCAGTGAGTTTGGGAGGCTTTCTTGTGTAGTGGATGTACTAAGTGGGACTTCTAGTTATTCGCAGGGCTCCCTGACTGTCCACAGCAATCAGAGGTCACCACAATGGCAGTACAGGATTGAGAGCTGGACAGAGTGAGAGTGATGTGTGTGATAATGATTTTCTTTGGTAGTTATTGAAGCAACTTCCATGTGATTTGGATTGGGCTGTTGACTTGGTGCATTCCTTCCCCCGTTACCGGATTCCTGGCTCAACTCTCTCCTTCCTTTGTTACGTCATCTACCATGAGTGAATATATTGATCTGTTTATTCTTTCTGTTGTTAATCATATCATATCTTTCCTGTATTTGTTGGAGTGGGATGGTAAAGTCTGGCCTGTATGTTTCCTGCTAATGGCCTTATCCTTCATGCTGGGCCATGTAGTTAGCAAAAAACATACATGTTTTAAATACAACAAAGAAATACCATGACACTAGCTGTAACAGATAATTCTCTTTTGGAATTACAGTGCTTGAGATTGTCCTTGACTTTCAGTAACATAAAGAATATTTTCTTATTACTCTTATATATATATA
>NW_008598427.1:0-21193 GCF_000691845.1 Merops nubicus
CATTCTAGCTCTCCTTTCTTCCATTAACATTATGCTACTTTACTGAAGTTTAGAAATGAGCAACTTGCTTTTTAAGTAGCATTTGGAACAATGATTTTCACAACATGCAAAGTATTTGGAGATTCTTTCTCAAAACTAAATATAATATTTTTCTTCCTTCCCAATAGCTGCTCCAGTTAGCCTTTTTGCAGAAGCACTTTTGCAACCATTGCTGCCTCAGAAAATACCTGGTCAAAGGCTACCAGTCTAGGCTTTAAAACAGCAGTTCCAGAAAAGTTTTGACTCTCTTTATCTTTGTTTAAGTTGATGCCAGCTTCCTTTCCTACTTATTCATCCTTCCTTCTTATCCATGTCCCACTTTCCATGCTCTCATTTTCTCAGGATAGGAATAGCATTAAAAGGCCATATAGACTGCTCCACTGTCCTTCAGGTTTTTGGTTTTTTTTTTTTTTTTTTTTTTTTTCAGAAATAAAGGGAAAAAGGACATTACAATAAGGCAGTTGGATGTTCATTGTGTCCACAGTGTCCAGCAATGAAAACACCTCCAGTGACATAAAGGCACTTTTTTTATCCATTCTGGTTTGCAGCATGAATGACAGTAAAGAGAAAAATTCTTGCTCTTTTCAACTTCGTTGAGTATACTGGTATTGTGCTGAGCACCAAGGCAGTAGACTCAATAACTGTATCTTCTCACCTGATCCATGAGAATCTAACAAACAGCTGAAAAGCAATGCAGAATTATGTTTATTTCTGTGCTGGGATTTCTGTTCATAGCAATGCTGGCACCTGAAATCGAAGGGCCAAATTTTGCAGCGTGATGAGTGCAGTCAGCTGAGAGTGCTCTGTACTGCTCAAGAGACTTAATATCTTGCAGGATGGGATCTTCAGAAAGATTTGAGTGTGCTTTGTGAGCATTTGCCTTTCCTCTACAGAGCCCTTAAGAGCAATTTGAAAGCCAGATAACAGAATTCTTACAAAGTTCAAATGTAAATCTCTTCAGAATGATTATGTTCTCTAGAGGAGAGTAAACAAATAAGAATAGTAAGAACTACAGTAATAATATTGCACTTATATAGAGCTTTTCTTGCATTTCACAGAGCTTTTTATCTCAGGATCTCAGGATCTCAAAGGGTTTTACAGATGGTACTTATCTAACCCTCCTAACACCTTTGTAAAGGTAGCACTTAAGTATCATCCTCATTTTCAGCTAAGAAACTAGAACTGAAGGTACAAGAGATGTTAGGCAATTTTCTTGTGTTTCTCAGGTAGTCTGGAAATGAGGACTATGGTCTTCTAATTTTGTGTACTAATGTAAAAGAGATTATTGTAAATAAGTGATAGTTGAAAGGTCGTTGAAATACTACATAATCTGTAGCTAATAACAATCTTATAATTTTATATTGGTGTTTTCTGTTTTACAAACATTGAAAAGTTGCTTCTAGTAATTACTGTTGGAAGTTTCTACATTTTTCCCCCCTCAAAATCAGCTGATTTAGAACAGGCAGTCTTAAAGATTGTTGTTATTCTAGTTCACCTTTAATCATATAAAAATCTAATTAATTATTAATTAATTGTATCATATTCATTGTTCTGTCTTGCGAATAGCAATCTAATATCTGATCTTATTCCTCTAAATTTTGATGAAGAGAGAAAACAGTTTATCATTTTATGTACTAAAACAAAACGTTATGAATATTTCAGGTTTATAAAATAATATACAAATGCTTTTGCAATTTCCATTACTGTAAAATGTGGAATTTACATGCATTATTTATTTCATATCACATTTCACTGAAGCTTGCTGAGAAAATGCACAGTTTAGATCAGATATACAAGTATCTTTCACTGATTTTTCAATGATGTCCCATGTCAATTGTAGTTGCAATTTTCTGAAACACGAGGGATACTGTTCTATACTCTGCAAAACTGATCCCAAGAAAACATTTGAATTCTCCTTTATGTTATTTTGTACTTTGGACAGAACTTCGAGAAGTGAGGAGGATATTCTTTTGTCGTAATATATGATTTTATACAATAAGTATTCCTTGAGAGAGTGCATGTAAGCAAACATGCATTGTCAGTCTGATATAAGCTATATCTAACCATGGCAATTTTAGTGGATGCAATAGTCAGTCATTCAATTACTACTAATTGGATTCTAAATTATTTACAGAATGTAAGTAATACATTTGAGTAAGAAATGCTGTTATTGTTTTTGTGTTGTTGGAAAATATGATTCAGACTTCTTGAAGGAGAAGTATAAAAAGTGAGTTTACATGAAAGTTTTTCTTGCTAAATGAATGACAGTCTTGCAATATTTTAAGTTGTAAAGTCTCAGTTATTTACTGGATTTTTTAATGTCTTTTATTCTGGATTTTTACTGTCTTTGAAAGTCTTGGGTCTCAAATGGCTTGGTTGCATACTGTATTGTAGTAGGCTGTATATGTACTTGTAAGTGTAGTGTAGAATATTATGCTTCTTGACAAAGCTAGATAGGAAATAAAATACACTCAGGAGCATCTCCTGAAGTGTGTGTTCACTCACATAAATCCTGGAAGTTGTAACATGAAAGAGAAATTTAAAAAAAAAGGAAACAAATCAGGTTTCAAGTGCAGCTCATATAAAGGTCTTCAGATATGGAGGTTTGAAGATATAGATATGAAGATTTAAAGATCTATATATTAAACTGACAACACTGGAACTCATTTGAGGTTTTAAGGATAGTCATCAAACAGACCTGAAAAAAATTCAACTCAGTTTGTGTACAAAAAAATGTCATGAATATTTAGAAATACTTGTTCTACTTGTTTGTAAAGTGTGTACATCTGTACACAGGCAATAAATGAAATTCATAATAACTAATTAATAATCTGGTTTCTGTACATTAACAATTATTTACACTCTAGGGCTCACAAAAATTAGGCTGATGTTACCATCAAAGAAGTTGCTCAGATCAACCCAGCGTGGGCTCTGTTTCAAATGAACTAGCCAAGGACTTGGTGTTTGGTCTGACAATACAGAGCTTCCCATGTGATGCAGAGCCTAAGCCTTTATCCAGCTTCTCAGGTAGGTTTTGTTATACATATACCTAACACGCAAGTTATAATCCAGTTCAAGCATTTCACTAGGAACAGTGTGGACATATCTTGAATCATAGGGAATTTTAAACTGCAGCAATACAAGCCATATGGGATTCTTAACTTTGAAATCTGATGGATCATTTCACACATGGTCATGCTGAGTTTAACACTAAAAGGACAGACTTGAACAATCTCTTTAATATAATTATTTCTAAATAACAGTTTGTAAAAAGCATGCACAGACTGATTAACCATACTTTCTCTGACATTAGATTTTGAAGTATTAACATTTTCCTTTTGATAGTTTTTCTATTTTCTTTTAATTGCATGACAGTTTGCTGTGAGGTAGTAGCACTCCCAACATGCTGAAACTAATAATGATACATTGACAAGGAATCTGTGGCCTCTTTTTCAGAGTCGCTGCCAGGAACTGATATGGGGCTAAATAAAATGTAAGCTTGTAGGCTGTGCTGTTGAATTATCTATCACGGGAAAATTCAAATCTCAAGCTAGGGGATTTCACAGACATAAAAATTAGACTTACAAATATGTTAAGTAAACTCTGAAGAGCTGTTCGCCAAAGTTAGTTTGTTGAAGAAGAAACTAAGATTTGTGCAGAAAGACAAAGTATTGTTATGAATGAACAATTAGCTAGATGGTTTTCATGCTAGAAAAATGGGTAGGAAGTAGCTCAAGTTTCTCTATTAAATTTAGTAATGTTTTTTAATGAGCTGGAAAAAATAAGCAGATGAATTAAGTAAAACAAAGGCAAATACAGTAATTATTAAAGTCAAATTTTGTTTCATGATACAGAATTCTTTGCGTCAGTTACTTCCAGAAGCATGGTTGTGGAGACTTTCACTAGGGAGAAAAAGAAAAATCGGAACAATAGACATTAATGTATCAGATGGACTACATAGCTCATGAAGAAAACAAATACTCTCTCTAATGAGAACGGAAAAAAGAACTATTCATACACATTCCAGTTAATGGCATCAGTGCAGGAATTAGCATATGACCAGAGGGGACTGAGCAGTCCCCTCTGTCTTGCTCAGAAGCATATGGAATGGAATGTGGAATAACACCAAAAAAAGTTTGAAATCCATGCTAAAAATGTAATGTCTGTATCATTTAAATTACTATAATCAGATTCAACCATTTGGGTCTTGGTATCAATAACAAAAAGAATACAGGGCCTATAGAAGTGCACAATTCAAAGTTTAGTTGAAACATGCTTACACAGAAGAAGAGAAAAAGATCAGTTTTGAGCACAGAAGAGAAATAAGAAAAGACATGGAAAAAGTATGTACAGTAAAACTATCCTAAGTATATGTCCTCTTTAAATCATCCTTTCTGTTGTACACTTTTGTTAGGAGCATCTTCTTTCTTAATAGGAAGAGAATATTCAATTACAATGAATAATGGGAAATTTTAAATAGGAGGAAATGTTTGTTTTAAAAAAAAAAGATCAGTGGAACTCATTGCCACTGCTAGGAAAGGAACATTTATTTATGTGTACAACAGACCACCCAAGTTTATAATAGAGAGGAAAATGGTGGAAACAGGGCATTCAGCACTTAAAATGTAGACTTTCCAGATTGTTTTTTGGAGGAATTTTCCCTAGAAGTCAGATCTGCATATTTTTTATCTTCTTTATCATATATGGGAGGTAGCTTAGTGGACAAAAATATATAGTGAGTGTTCTTCTGTAGGAAATTCTTGTGCACCTATGTGGACAGATAGTTTTCTTTATTATGGACTGTTAGAGACAGTCCACACTTAATAGAGAAAGTTTTCTCTATTACGGAGTGTGGTTTCCTTCATAGCTTTTTTGCCATACTTGCCATTCTGCAAGTACTCTGGACTTAAAATGGAGAGGACCACCCCTCATTTTCCTCAATTCACTTGCTATAAATGTGCTTCAGAATTACTTTGTTGTTGTAAAATCTATCACAGACTCACAAAGAAAAGAGAAACAAGAAAATATTACCCTTCCAACTGAGTTAAAAAAAAAAAAATTAAAAAATTAAAGCAGAAAGAGTGGTTGATGTGCATTTATGCCAGTGCTTGATGTCATCAGTATAAGTGCTTTCCTTCTGGGTAACTGCATCTCCACTACACAACTAAATCACTATTTGCTCATGGAACAGAAAAGAAAAGTGCAGTGTGTCAAACTACCTTTGGTATAGAAACAGTTACCCTCTAGTTTATCCACTGCTTGGGTTGGGTTTAAGCATGAATATTGTATATGTGGACTGCAACATAGTTCAGAGTGTGATGCACGGAGTGGAAGAAAGGAAAAAGTCGGGATAAAAGTGGGAAAATTACACAACTTAGAAATAAAAAGGGAAAGGTTGCGGTATTCCAAACCTTCCCAGTTGTCACAGCTCATCATACCAGCGAACTGTGAGTCGTACACATGTGTATCCATACCTTATCCTGATACTTTCATCTCTCTGTAGACTAGTGGTAGCAGTTTGGCTTCACCCTGTAAGGTAATAACCTTCTTCGAGAACGAAATTCTTCTAGAATTGTATCATAACCCTCTAGCAGGGTAAAGCCAAGAGGAGTTCTGTCATGCTGTGTGACCTGTCCTGGGGGAGGGAAAAGTGGCTCAGGTGTTGGATGGCTTTCAGACTTCTGCATCTCAATCATCTACAACACACACTATAAATCAGCAACGATGTAGGATACTGCAAGGAAAATTTTGTCCCAAATCGCCAGTTTTCAATAAGTTCTCTACCTGATTTTGTGTATGTTGCCAATGAGGGTTATTGTAGGATTTATTATAAAGTAGTGTTTCCTTTTTGAGGGTGCAGGTTATCTAAGGTCAGTTTGCATGTGGAATTAGGGCAACTGACAAATTCATTTCTCTGACTGTTTTTCTTCAGTAATTTCCTCTAAGATCAACTACCTGTTACTTTATTTAGAGCCTAAAAAAAAAAAAAAAAAAAGTGGGCAGACAAATCCTTTATTTTCTTATCTGATCAACCTCTGTCCTATAAGACTTGGGAAGAGGAAGAGATTACTATTTTTATTTCTTTCTTAAAGGTACTTGGAGTTTCCTTAGTGTGAGAATGAGAAATGTTCTCTCAATTATGTCTGTCATAGTTGGACATACATATTCAAGAAACGGGTACTGGGCCAGATCCCCAGCATGAAGTCAAAAGAGCTTTGCTAGTGTAGACTAGGTAAGGATTTGGCACAGACAACTGTATGAGTATACAAGTGCCACAGCTCACTGGGTGTTATTACAAGAAGTCTGTCTCTTGTTGGCATTGACTTTCAAAAACAAGCTGTGCTTAGCACCTCTGAGTTTTTAAAGATCACACAGCAACCTACATGCTATCAAAGCTTCAAGAACAAATAAATAAGCAGCTTATCTCTCAAGGTCTTTCCCCCCAATTTTATTGTAAGTGACAATAGGACCCAAGCTGTAAAGCAGTATAAGATCTTCAGCTCAAATATGTGCTGTGTATTTTTTCAGATTGTTTGAATCTGCTTTTGGATGACTTTCCTCAACAAATAGTAATATTAGGTTTTTTTAGATCTGTCAGAGCTTTGAAGTTAATTTTCACTTTTGTTCTACAAAAGGCGTGCAATATTTTTCACACATCTGCTTCAGGAGAAATGAATCTCCACTGGCACATACACATTTTAAAAAAGAAATGTCAGTTTTAGGGATGTCTCTATCTTTGTGCTGCAGTCTCTGTAGAGCTATCTGTCTACACAGAGAAAATTCTGGGAAACTCCACTGTATTTTAACCTTTGAAGCAGATACCCTGAATGAGTGAAAACCAAGTAATTTCACTCGTCCCTTGAGAAACATAATGAAAACCTTAAGGCAAGGATTTGCCCGCTGTCTGGTCTAGGTGTGTAAAGTTTCACACAGCAAGGATGACAACAAAATAAGATTTCTTAACTAGTTTTCTGCTGTCATTCTTCATCATCTGTGAAATAATAACAATCATGTCCTTGCTCTAATTCTCCCACTCTGATAAAATCTCTCTGTAAAACTGATGGGGATGACTGAGCAGAAACAACAGGGAGCCAGGCCTTTTCATTAGGAGGGAATCATTAGAAATATGAATCAGATGGTAACGTAAGCAAAAGGCTACCTTTTCCCTGGTTTTAATTCAGCTTCCACTACCTAGTAGCAGTATCCTCTCTTTCAGCAGCCAACCCTTCAAGAAGTCTTTCTTTTTTTGAATGGTGGAGTAGGCTATGCCTTTGCTTCTTGCCATGCAAGGCAACGCTCTCCATGTAAAGTCAAAAAAGGCTTGAATAGTTTGTATTGGAAAAACCGATTGATTGGAAAATTATATTTTTCATGTTTGATTTGTGTTCTGTGTCTAAATGTTAGAGAGGAAGTATTTAGGCTCTGATGTGTTTGGTCATAATGAAGCAAGAGCCAAAAGCCTTTTTATTTTTCCTTTGATTTCTTGCTGACAAGTATCATCTTTTACTCTTCTGTAACACAAGTGTATTTGGTAGCTTTACCTGGCAGCAGGGGCTCCTCGTGCTCCAGCAGCATCTACTGGACAGCTCTAGTGGGAGGTCTCACAGGAGCTGCTACCATCAGGCTGTTTCCTACTTCTTAACTCAACATGTAATCAAACGGTGTGTAGCCACACACTGACTGCGTGCCACATATTTCCTCCTACCATGTCATTATTCATTAGTGTCTGGAATTACTGCCACTGGCTTCTGCAAATGAATGCAAGAGCCCAAGGTGAGTTAAAATAAATAAAGCCTCTTGCTGGCCCCCGAATGGACTGTTGCCTTTGCCAGGAGAGGGAAGGAATCTGTCATCTGTTTCAGGAAGATAAGAGGGGCTACAAGTTACTCACCTGGAGTAGGCCACTTATCCTCCTATCCCTAGGCTGAATCAGATCTTATATATGTTCACCAGCTGGTAGCTTTCTCATAGTTATTATTCTACAGGCTAGGAGAGCATGAGGAGAGTGAAAAACTTCTCAGTATGTATATGCTTCTCTCCGTCAAATCTACTCACGTATGAATTGAAATATATTAGCACAGAGTGGTACCTAAAATTTTGTTATATAGTAGCCAAATAATAATAACAATGTATTATTAGTCTTATTGTCAAGCACTGTATTTATTCTGTCTGAGCCTCTCAGAGAGGACAACATTATTCATGAATGAAAACCACTGCATCTCTGCAAGTTAAGGCTCTCTGACCAAAACCAAGAAGCAATTTTTCCTTTCCCCTATCAGTCCCCACCTGACCAGTACATAGATTTTTGACACATTTTTTAGTGTTAAAATGTGCTTTATGATCCCAAAGAGTGTTTCAAATTCTCTCAAGTTACAAATTTAAGAAAAAGTAAGAATGTATGAAACATTAAGACCTTGAGGGTTGTTACTGAGGCTGGTAGAGTTTGGTGTCTTCTTAAGTGACCTGGATGAAGAGCAAAACTCAGCCCCAGCAAATGTGCAGATATTTAATGAGTGGTAAGGCTTGATATCCCATACAGTAGAGCTTCAGTTGAGTTAAGCTGAGGGACTGGGAGACGGAGCTGATAGAAACTTCACAACCTTTAACAGTTATGCTCTTGAGGAGAAGTAACTCCACCTGTCAGTACAGACTGGAAACTAAGTGAATGCATAGCAGTCCTGGGAATATGATGGATACCAAAAGTGTCTGCTCATTGTAAATAACATAAGCTTCACCCTTGACTACATTAGGAGAAGCAAGACTAGTGGATGGAGATGATTATCCCTCTCCAGGTTGGGCATCACCTAGAATCCTGTATCTAGTTTTGGGCTGCCCTCATGCAAGAAGGATATAGAGAAAGTAGAGATGAGGTAGCCAAAGACCTGCAAGAAGTACAGGGCCTGTTGTGCTTGACCTGAGATGAGAGGTTGAGGGTACTGGGCTTGTTTCGGCTGGCAAAGAGGGAACTGAGAGGGGAAGCAGCAGCATCCTACAACAAGGGAAAGACAAGAGACCAAACCCAAACTCTTCTCTGTAATGCTAGATGGTTAAAGGAGGGACACTTGGTTGAAATGTTTTCACTAGGAAAGTAATATGGTGCTGGTTATTCAAAGAGGCTGGGGAATTTCCATTTTTGGAGGTTTTAGAAGCTTGGCTTGTTCTGGCATTGTTGGTATGTCTGCTTGAAACAGGAGATTGGACTAGAGGATTAGCTGGAGGTCCTACACTGACTCCGTGGTTGCATTTTAACTCACAGCCATTTAACCTGTTTGAAAGTATTTCCTGTGAGTGTTGTGTAAAGCTGTGGGTTCTGGTTCATACATTCAGAAGTCCTCATACAGACTAGCAACCTAAGCACTTCTGTCATAACAAAGCCAAGGGAGAAACCTATTTGTAAACTTACAGTGTTGTCTGAATAAATCAAATTTATGGAAAAAATGTACAAAGTTGACTTGTGGATACTAAATATTTTGCTTCTATCGCTTCAGTGTGCTAGCCAGTGTTGGTGTCAGTCACATCATTCTTGTTTGTTTCCTTTGGGAAGCCTGCTGCCCAACTTTGTCATTCTTAGTAAAGAAGGAGTCTTCCATGTTGACACTTTACTATTTGAATGTGTAGTTAAAATGGCGAAAGAATTCCTGTTGTTGTGAAGAATGCCAGCAAGTTGTTTAAAATCTTAGGGAATTTTTCACTGGAGCTAATAGAAACTTCTCACTGAAAGATTAAAAACCAGAGTCAAAAAACCATTTTTTTTCCCCCTGCAGCTGTATCTCAAACACTGGAAGTTTTTAGCACTTCCAGGTGCAGATCTTTTGCTTTTGGAAGTTCTTTGACTACAATTTTAAAGCTATTTGATGTTTTCTTTTGCTGTGCCAACTGATGAAAAGCAGTCTGGTCTCATAAATATACCAGTACAAGTGAAAGAGTGCTATAGTGGTTGTCTCATGGGATCTCATAGTAAAAGGTATGGAAAACTCATCCTTGAGATTCAGAAATCAGAAGATAAGCAACCACATAGAATTTTATAACTCTGACTACTTCCTGTGTTTTTTCTATATCCTTAGCTTTTGCTGCAGATATATTAAAACCACCTTGTACAGGTGTGACAATACCTCACTTTCCTGGAAGGTAATAAGTATTATGTTAATCAGTGGTCGGTCTCTTTGTGATATGGCAGAGCCACACTGTTATGACAAATGGCTTTAAACAAGTTCAGTGCTATAATTATGGAAAAGGTTACATTGTTCTACAATTATCCTTTTAATCAATCTTGCAGAATAATCATCCTGCCGAAAAATCTGTTTCTCAATACCAATTTCATTATCTAGGTGATTCTCACCACTAATCATTAGAGTGTGATTCACTATATTCTTAACAACTCCTGTTTTAACTTTAAATGGGTGATTAGACTCAATATACAGGATATTACCTGCACTATCGTCTTTATAATACATTCTCCTTCCCAACTGTCAGGCTATCTCTCCACTAATAAATGTAAAAAAGCATTTCTTATTAACATCCTTTTCCACAGTAAATCATATTCAAATGAACATTACTAATAAAAGAGAAAGAGGGAGACCAGTTCTTTCCCTGATGCTCCATCTTTCCAAACATTGCATGGGAAGGCACTGAGAACCTCTAGCCTGTCCTGGAAGGTTGACATATTAGAATAAAAAGTATAAAGCTAATAGTTCAAAAGCCTAGTGACTGTTGAACTTGCACAGGTTGCTTAGACATTCCACCATATAAACAAGAAAAATTTTGCATAGAAGTAGGTAGTGTTTTCTTCTGTTGTGAGAGTTTGCAAAACATCAAGAGTTGTCATAAAACCCTGTTTGGGGCTTGAGGTTTCTAGGGACTCTTCTAGCCTGTGTTACTTGTACTCAGACTGTGTCTAGCTTTAGCTAAGCTTTTTAGCTAAAGCTTAAGTTTAGCTTTTTAGATGTCTGTAAAACATCTACAGGATTTTGAAGTATTGAAGCTCAAGGCTAGCCTTGGTTGCAGTGACCATGAAATGGAGGAATTCAAGATCCTTAGGGCAACAAGGAGGGTACGCAGCAAGCTCATTGCCTGGGACTTCAGGAGAGTGGACTTTGACCCCTTCAGGGATCTGCTTGGTAGAGTAGCATGGGATAAAGCCCTGGAAGGGTAGAGGGCCCAAGAGAGCTGCTCAATATTCAAGGACCATCTCCTTCAAGCCCAGGAGCAATGCATCCCAAAGAGGAAAGCAGGCAAGAATGCCAGGAGGCCTCAATGGGTGAACAAAGCTCCTGGACACACACGTAGAAAAAGAGAGTCTACAGAGAGTGGAAGCAAGGACAGGTAGCCTGAGAGGAATACAAAGAAGTTGTCTGAGCAGTCAAGGATCAGGTTAGGAAAGCTAAAGCCCAGATAGAATTAAATCTGGCCAGGGACATTAAGGGTCCCACAAGAAAAACGTCTACAGGTACGTCAATGCTAAAAGGAAGGCTACGGAAGATGTGCGCCCTCTCTGGAAGGAAGCAAGAGACCTGGTTGCCAAGGATGTGGAGAAGCCTGAGTTACTCAACTACTTTGCCTCAGTGTTCCCTAGCAAGGGCTCCAGCCACACTGCCCAAATTGCACAATGCAAAGGCAGGGTCTGGGAGAAGGAAGATTTGCCCATTCTAAGTGAAGATCGGGTTCAAGACCATCTAAAGAACCTGGAGGTGTATCAGTCCACAGGACCTGATAAGATCCATCTGTGTGTCCAGAGGGAACGGACAGATGAAGTTGCTAAGCCACTTTCCAGCAAGGTCCTGCATCTGGGTTGGGGCAATCCCAAACATAAATACAGGCTGGGCAGAGTATGGATTGAGAGTAGTCCTGAGGAGAAAGACTTGGGGGTGCTGGTTCATTAAAAGCTCAGCATGAGCCAATGATGTGTGAGTGCAGGCCGGAAAGCCAACCATATCCTGGGCTGCATCAAAAAAAGTGTAGCAGGTCAAGGGAGGTGATTTTCTCCCTCGACTCCACTCTCATGAGACCTCCGCACCCTGGTGTTACTGTGTCCCCAGCCCCCACCCCTCTGGAGTCCCCAGCACAAGGACATGGACCTCTTGGAGTGGGTCCAGAGGAGGGCTGCAAAGATGATCAGGGGCTCGAATACCTCTGCTATGAGGACAGTCTGAGAGCATTGGGGTTGTTCAGCCTGGAGAAGAGAAGGCTCCAGGGAGACCTTATTGTGGCCTTCCAGTATCTGAAGGGGTCCTACAGGAAAGCTGAGGAGGGATTTTTTTACAAGGTCTTGTAGTGATAGGACAGGTGATAATGTGTTCAAAGTGGAAGAGGGTAGGTTTAGATTAGAAATTAGGAAAAAGTTCTTTACTGGGAGGGTGGTGAGACACTGGAACAGGTTGCCCAAGGAAGTTGTGGGTGCTCCATCTCTGGATATGTTCAAGACTGTGCTGGATGCGGCTTTGAGCAACATGGTCTGGTGGGAGGTGTCCCTGCCCATGGCAGGGAGGTTGGAAATAAATGATCTTTAAGGTCCTTTCCAAATCAAACCGTTCTATGAGTCTATTTAGCTACCTCTTGACTGTATGAGAGCTTCAATACCTCTATTAAATGAGAGTAAGGAAGTTATACCAGTAATTTTTTTTTTTTTTTTTTAAAGATGCTGGTGTTTCCATCATTACAACATGCCTAAGAAATACTTCCTAGGCTAAGCTTTTGTAACAGTTTCCAATAGACCTCACCTGGTAATTTAAAAAGGGATTGCAACTTTCTATTTAATTAAAAACGAGTCTTGGTAAGATGGGGATTTTTCCAGTTTAAAAGCATGTTTACTGATGTTTATATGTTACTTTAAATATTTATGTGGAATGTTTTTTGGTATGTTGCTTTTCAAGAGCTTCAAATGCTTCCCTGTGAAAAAAGTAACAAGAATCAGTGTTTAGTTATATTGCTTAGTTGTGAAGTTCCAATTTCCTGTTAAACTCCCCATTTTTAATGGCTTTCTGCAGGCAGAAGTTCAGTCCTATGCAGAGCCTGTTTAAGTCTGGCTGTGACAAGGTCCCAGTTGTGAGGGTAAACTGACTTTGGAGATGATTGCTTCTTGACACTTTGCTTGCCACTTTTGTGTGTAGATTTATGTACTATACATTTTCATTGAGCATTTAACCCTGAATCTTTCTATGAGCCTGCCATAAAGCACATGTCTATCAGCCAGGAAATGCTTGGCAACACTTTTCCTAGACAGGGGTTATTTTAACATGAAGAAGAATTAATTGTACTGAATTTCTAACATCCTGGGAAATAATTTCTGCCAGCTGTAAAAAGAGGCTTAATTAATCTACAGTTATTAATTTTCTAACTCACTTGAAATAATTAGTATGTTAGGATAAACTTTTCCCTGTTTTTTTTTTTTTTCCTACCATCATTGTGATCTACAGAATGGAAGTTTTAAAAATAATCATATCAGAAATTATGTATAATCAAATAAGTCCTACAGATATTGATTGGCAGAAGTTCTGCTCATATACTTACTACCTGTGAGAATAAAAAAAATGAGTGTATGCTTTCATTTAAAGCTGGACTCTGCCCAGTTGCTACTAATATAGACAAAGGTTTGTGCAGAGAGAAAAAAAAAAACATTCTGCCACAATGACTTATACAAGCTTAAGCAGCAGACTTCCTAAACCAAGACTTATCGCTTCAGGGTTATTTCCATGTGACCTGTGGAGGATGCCCATGAATAGCAGGAGAAGACAGGCAGTTTTCTCTGCTGTAGGGCTGAGCCTCTCGGTGCAAGACTAGAAGGCAGTCCTGGGTGTTGTGAAGTAGTCATTAAGTTACACGCTTGTCATTTCTTGTACATTCACTCAGAACTAATGCACATCACTTTTTCCAATTATAATCATTCCACCATTTAACAAGCACAAAAGACCTTAGATTCCAATTTGCCACTGATGCTTCACTCTCACTTGCTTATTTCTTGGCATTTAGGTCAGGCTAGGTTGTGCACAGCTCCATAATGGGGTATATTCACCCTTCATACAGCAAGCGTACAAATGATGAAGGCTAGAACAGCTGGTCTCACAATGTGAGAGCAGATCATTTCCACTGGTATGGTAATTTCTCTATTCATAGTTTTCCTTTCAGTTATTGTAAATATGTTTTATTTTTTTGGTTTGCTTATTGCTGAACCCAAACAGAAAGCACATGATGATATAGCAGAGACAGTCCTTGCCATGCTTCCTTGCTGGCTAAATCAAAGTTTTTCTAGTAAGCATGCCACATTTTATTTAGCTTTTTAAGCCTTTCCACAGATAAACCCAAGTCTCTGCAACCCCCACCAAACAAAATGAGACTGAAAAAAACCCTATGAAAACAAAACGCTAAATCACAGCTGCTGAAATTCCTAGTCTTTATTCTTCACTAGCCTCTCACTAATGATAAGTGACTGGAATGTGGAATCATCCAGGCAATGTGTTAATAAACAACCTTTGGCTACACAGTAGCCAAGAATTAAGAGTCTAGCACAGCATGTAAAATGGTTTATCTCTTTTTTTTTTTCTGTTAAAAATCACCTACTTCTGCTCAGATCTGCATGTTTCTATGGGAGTACTCTGTGGGAAATAAAGGCAGGGATGTGTGCTCTCCTTTTCCCCAAATACAGTCATGCCCTTGTCTTCCCTTTATGCAGGCATCAGAAGAGTCCAGTGCAGGCAGCTGATTTGCTGTTGGTGGAATAGCCAGTCTTGGACCAGTGATGAAGAAGGACTTGAAACCACTGTTTCTGAGGAGTGACGCTTTTTGCTTGCCCATTCACAGATTTTAGGGATGAAGCCCTTAAAGAAAGGGGGATACGCTGCTTGAAAACTGCTGTATGGCTTAGATGCACAAGGTATTTTCCCCTGAAACACCCTAATATCAAGTCTCTGTTCTGCTAGTGTCTTAGTGAAATCTCCTAAATTAAGTTGTTTTTCTACTACGGAAGACATTTAGTGGCTAAATAGACTTTAAAATTTAGAATGTATCTTTTAACTTCATTAGTATTTCCCATATTTATTTACCTTCTGTTTCACGATATCCTTTCACAATTTGCTTTCTCAGAGCTGGGAGGCTCTGGAAAAGTACTTTGATGAGCGGTACAGTGCACAAGCTTTGCTCTTAAACTTAATTTTAAGACATAATTGAGTTGTTATCCACACAGTATTTTCCTGCCCGATTGCAAGAAATGCCAGTCTGTCTCTGTAGATAATAAATGATGGAGATGCAAACTCTGTAATGGGATTTCACATGTACCTCAGACAGCACGAAAGACGAGAATCCTCTAGATAATATGTGATTGCTTCACATACAGTGCTGCATGCTCCCCTCAGCTTTGCCTACTACCAAGTACAGGGCCACACAAGTGTGATTTTTTTTTTTTTCTGTGTGAATTGCCAATAAAATCAGTTTGTATTCAACTTGTAATTCATGCTAAGATGGTTTAAAGAAATACTGCAAAAGAGTGAGTTTTTCCTCATTTTTCCCCTCTTCTCCCCTGCTAGAAGAGCACTGGCTGATAGAATCACTGTATTTACTGCTACATTTGAAAGATATTCAGGTGCCTAACTACCAGTGAATTCAACGTATTATTTAGTGTTGTTTTTTGTTAAGACACTAATAATTTTGGACCTGGTAATGTTTCTTCCTACTCCCTGTAACAAAAAATACATTCTGTTATAACAACTAGGATTTGTAATGAGATTTTTCCCTTTTAAAAGAATACTTACCGTATAGATCTACTTCCACATAAGAATATTTTTTTGTGTATTATTTTATGATAAAAAAGTAGAAAAGTCTTGGTTTTCTTTTAATACTTCTAGTCCTTTACTTTTGCTTCTTTTTATTAACACCTAATATGAAGTAGCTAAGAATACTTTTATCTAAGATCACAGGCACATTTTGTCTGTGACATCTCCTAGCAGTTAGTAATGAACAAACTGATTTAGATAAAAATCTCCACCAGTAGTGCTTATAGAGACTTAAACAAGAACATGAATTTTGAAAAGTCTGACAAGTCTTTAAAATGGTCATAAGTCTCCAGCAGAGAGTCAAGAATCAAAATCTAAAATATAATAATTAAAATAATACCATGTCTTTGCCAAAACCTCATGCAGAAGGAATTACTTTCTTGCAAAATGGCTAAATTAGAGTTCTAGTCCTTTAGATACACAGCAGAGAATTTTTTCACATGCTGATTAGTCCCATTGGACCCAGTCAGACCACTCATTTGCTGTTCCTTGAGGACAGTATCTGGAAGTTTCTAGGTTTTCTGGTTACTCTGATACATTATCCAAACCAGTACTTGTACAGTTTTGGTGTGCCTGGTATCTTTCTTTGTTTCCCGTTAGACTTTCTAGTCAGATACACCGTGCAATGACAGAATCATTAATCCGAAGAAAAAAAAAGACACAAGTTTTGTTGATACTTTATCATTTGTTTTTCCTTCACATATGTGCACACCAGTTTATGCTTTCACTCACATGCTCTTAAGCAGCTTCTTTAATCTTGACCAGAGAAAAGTAAAAGCAAGGTAATGTCATACTGTTCTTGATCTTCACATAAGGGCCTCCTTTGTTGGTCAATGTTAATTGACAAAACTTTGCCTAACGTTTAGATCACATAAAACGTTATTTTAGGCTATGTAGTATTCATTCTTCAGATTCTTCCTCTTCTCGTTGTTCTTGGCAGTTAGCAATCATTTCTCCCATTAGTGTCGCGTAGTGTTGTTCAGCTCCTTTTGGATTCTGGCATCTGAGGGTTGGGGGGGAAATTTCAGAAAATCATGTATCACTGGCCAGTATGTGGTTGCCCTTTGCTGTGTTTCTTCCTGTCATCGTTTTGCATGAGATGGAGAAAGAACATAGTCCTTTCTCAGAGAGTGTTAGGGAGGGAGACAGGGGGGACAAGCAAACACTTCCAAAGTTGCTGTTGGTGTTGGAACTGAAGGATGACTGACTGTCTCAAAGTAAAGACTGAGAGGCAGGACCTGTAAGAGATTGACTTCTGACACTTTCTGGTATTGAGTCTTTAAGCAGCCAGTCAGCTGGATTCCCCACTGAACCTTCAAATCTGAAAAGGATCTTCTGATTTGTTGAGATGCTACTTTATTGGACGAATGCCATAGCCATATGGCATTGCATTAACACAGATTTTCACAGAATTAACAAAGATTTTCAAATTTCATATGTTCTGATACCAGCACTGTTAGAAAAGTGGAAAGTGCAAGTGTTTAACATACAAACTTCTTAAAGGATTTAAAAATTTCATCAATGACTGCTGATTCTTAAACAAAACAAGCAGTTCTTGTTTTATCTTGCTATTGTAGTTTCCCCAACATGTTTGCTGTCACATAATAGAAGGAAATTCTCTCTGTCTTGCTGTTCTTCTTATTTAGGTCAGGCTGAGGGAGGCCACAGGAAGTCACCTGATCCAACCTCTTCTCAGAGCAGGAGCAACACTGGTTGTGGGGCTTTGGTCAGTCGAGCAATAAAACTCCCTTAGCTCAGAGGTTCCACAACTTCTCTGGGAAACCCATTCCAGTGCCTAATTATCCTTTTAATTATTTTTTTTTCTTCCTTCATTATATCTGGTCTCCTGATTTAATATCTGGCCCTTGATTCTCATTATTCAGCCTTACCCTCAGTGAGGAACCTGACTCTGGAACCAGGTGACATCCCCACTGGCCCGTGGGGTTGCTGTGAGATCCCCCTGAAGCCACCTCCTCTCCAGGCTGAGCAAGCCCTGGCTCCTTGGCCTCTTCTTACAGGCCATATGCTCTGAGTCCCTGCTTATGTTGGTGACCTCTGCTGGATTCTGTAAAATTCACCAGGAGATAAAGCTGGATGAACTGTTCAGGTGTGCCCTAATGAGTACCTGGGAAAGGGGAGGAATCGCTGTCCTTGATCTACCAGCTGAGATACTGTTGGTAACAGCCCAACATGCTGCTTGTGTAGGAAAACAAAAGACATAATTTCAGCTCCTTGAAACTGCTGAGGTTCTTCTTTAAGACTGGTGTTTCAGTCCTGGTTTAGCCATGTGATTTCTTTGAGTGAAATAGCTGGACATTTGAAAGAATCTGTTCATTCAAGTGGGAAATTTTTTTGTGACAATCAGTGATTCTAAATCATGGAATGGGTTGGGAGGGACCTTAAAGATTGTCTAGTTCCAAACCCCCTGCCATGAGCAGGGAGACCTCCCACTAGACCAGATTGCACAGGACCCCATCCAACCTGTTCTTGGTTTTATCCTTAATCTATTTTTGTTCAGAATTTTTGTTTATATTAACTGACCCTTTATTTTTGTGGACCAACAGCTACATCTCATTACTTACAAAGCAACTGTGCTTTCCTTAAATGTATAATGTTACATCAGGCCACTCAAACTGTATCACATGATCAAATATGGTTGTTGCATCTTTTGGTGAGATACGTTTGTCCTATATCAGTTTAAAGATGTTGCTTCCCTTGAAGAGTGAGCGATTATCTGTAGATGACTCACATTCTTGTTCTACCTCTATGACAAGAATCCAGCAGCAAATGTCTGGTGACTGGCACATGATTTGGTGTTTTCTAACAAATTGTGCTTCTGTGCTGCACTGTGCCTTTACAGTTTTAAATAAGATCCTGATATCTGTCATTGTGCTGTGTTGTATCTTCATGGGAAATTCTTTTTTTCTTAATTTAAAGGCATTATTTTTCATCAAATGACAAGCATACATTATGGCTCTCCATTTTAACCAAAGCAGTAAAGGCTATTTCAATTTGATTACAGCAGTTTTCTGCCAAAGGATTACTCTAAGTTATATTGTGCACATTACCCACCATAAAGCACAGAGTTGATGAGAGCACATTGTCAACTACACCACACATCGATATGGAGGTTATTTGATTTGAAATTGGATTCTAGCCTCCCTTGATCTGTTAAGTAAATGGAGACACATATGTTGAGGAAATTCTCATGAAGTTTATGAGGAGTGTGGTGTACTGGTTTTTTACTTTTTCTTTTCTAGAATTTGGCTTTTACTTTGTTAAGACTTCTGTTCCAGTTCTGATAAATATTCAGAGATAAAGTATAAGATTTTTTTACATGCTAGGAAAACTTGCAAAAATTATTCATTGCCTGGATGTCTGCTCTGATATTAGTCAGATGTAGGTTGCACACTTTTGTGTCAGGGTACCTTTTTGACCCTTCTTTAAACATTTAAGACTTAGTTCAGTAGTTCATCCAATCAATGAGACATGTTTCTTAAGTACAGTGCTTTCAAAAGTACTCTAAATATATAATATTCTCTGAGAGACATGTCAGTCATTGTCAAGATGAAAATAGCTTAAACTCTAAGTTCCTTGTAAACTGTGTCCTTGTCTTAGGGGCCTATTCATAAAGCAGTGGTTTGCTGTATGTGTGACACTTAAAAATACTTGAAAAATAAATGGAGGTACACTGTTTCATTACATGGCAGATGGAACTGTAGATATTATGATTCGGGGAGGGAGACAGGGAGAAAGAACTTGCTGTGCAACTTGCATGCATATCGCCAGCATGTGCATGGCCCTAAGGGCAGCATGCAGAACTTCACAGAAAACATATTAAATGGACATGGGGGAAGCATCCTTTGACCTACATAAAAGGGCCTTTGTGTAGATTTCATGAGCAAAAGCTCGTATTTTCAAACAGATAAAGATGTGCAGCTTCTTTGGAATCAAAGCTAGATAGGCAACACTTTTCATGAAATGGCAAAATCATTATAAGCATGTTTGGTATCCACTGCAAAACGTTTATCATTGTGAAAGGTTTTGGCATCAAGAAGGTTGTAATATGTGATCCCACATGAATCCCATCATAATTTACTATTAATTGATGTTCATCAGTTGTAAAGTGCTGCTACTAAGTTAAAAGGAAGCAGAATGAAGAAGGAAAACGCAGTGCCCTGACAAGTCCTTTGCTTGTCCTTTGGCTGTGTGATGGATTCAGAGATAACTGTAAAGTGATCAAGACTATCTGAATTTGCCAAGCAACGGGGAGTACTATGCGGAGGTGAGGGGGGGGATGTCTCGAAAAAATTGACCTATGGGGTCAAATTAGCTGTATCATTCCGAGCGTTTATGAGGTTCTTTTGTGAGTTATTATACCACATCCATCTTTGGACCATAAGCTGAAATTTGGCTTTTGGAAAGCATTCTACTAGAGAAAGGATGTTGTGAAATGTGCCAAGTAGTATGATCGGAATCTGAAATACTCTGTATTTCTTTGGAGGATTAGAAAATTCTCATCCATAGGAAGCACTTGTTGGCCTTAAGAGCAGTAGAAATACTTTAATATTGTGAAATAGAATATTTCACCATGTAATGCTAAACCTACTGTAAAATTTTTGTTTTGCTAGAAAAACAGAGGCAACAGAACACAAATTAAATTTTCTGCACATAGACATTTTCTGTGAGTCTACAATTCGAGAAATCTCAACCTCTACTGTGCTGCTGTATTAAAATGTGTTCATTAAATATGTTAGAGGTAGCAGGAATTACACTTCAGTTTTACCTAAAATGTTTCCCCGCTGTGCATTGTTTTGTTGTGCTGACTGATTTTATTTTTTTTTTCTTACACAAAATTGAAACTTTCAAGTTAGCTTCCATGTTAACAAGATGGAAATAATTCTTGAGTGGGGAAGCTTGTTAAAATATTTCTCACAAAGTTGTAAAATAACACAATATATGCAATTGCTCACTCACATATTTCACTTACTTTGCTATGTACTTCACTTACTCTTCTAGCTATCATGAATTTTTCATTGTTGAGTTTTTTTTTTCCCCCGTTTGCACATGCCTGTTTGAAAATTCATGCACTTCCCTCTAAGTAACCTGCTTCCCATTATTATAATTTTATAACAGTAACGTGTATAGGCCATGGACTCTTTGAGTTAAGCACTTTACAAACGTATAACGAAGACAATCACTGCACAGGAAAACCTATGGTGTAAGTCTAAGGTTTACACTTATACACAAAGGATGGATAAACCGGGGATAATAAAAGGGAACAATGAGATAGCACTTGCCATTATGAAAAACAGTGGTCAAGGCAACGCAGCTGCCTAGCATCAGGCATTATGGCAGGGAAGAGGGGGGGGGGGGGGCGGTGGAAGGGGAGT
>NW_008598427.1:21224-31371 GCF_000691845.1 Merops nubicus
CTGGAGGGGGACTCAAGGCTTTGGGAAAATCCCAAGAAGCCCCCCACCTCTACTCCTTTTCTTGCTGTAGGTTGTGTTTTACACTGTTTTAATATCCATCTGCAATCCAAGTTAAACCAAGAACAGAGTTGTGGTTAAACAGCCATCCACTAGCATAGTTATAATTTGACCTAATGCATAGTGGAGAACGGGTTTTCACGCTGACTGCAGGGCAGGGTTTGAAAGCAGCCCTCAAGAAGAAGGGGGCACCCCACTCTTTATGTTTTGTGTTATCTCCCAGCCACCTCCTGGGTGACCAGACCTAACTATTCATACCCTCTGATTTTGATCTTTACCTCTCCTGATACTGCAGAGGTGATTTTAATTGGAAGAAAAGGTGAACAAGGATAAGAGCAGGGATACGGGTTTTGTTGTTTTCAGTCGTTACATTGACTTCTTGGATAACTAAGCCGCAAGCAGTGTTGACACTAGACATTTAATGTGCAACAACTGTTCCCTGTGTGAGCTCTGGATGCCATTCCAGAACATGCATGATCTGGTAGATAGCCAGTGCTGTAATGGAGCCATGACCAATATCTCCCTTGTTGTGATCTTGCCTTTTTCGTTACAGTGTCATGTATTATATGGCAATGGGCTATTCAGCAGAGGAGATGAGACTTCAGTGAGCTATAATGCACACAAAAATGTGTGACAAATTGCAATGACAAGGTTGCATTTGTACTATGAGGTACAGCCAGTTGTGGTATGATGTACTGGAATGAAATAATCCCTTCTTGGACAATGCGGGCTGTGGTATGTTGCATGCTGCCAAGAGTTAGTGCTACAAATACAGTTCACCATCAGGAAATTATTTTACAGAGAATCAGAACAAGTCCCCTCTAATGAATGTGTATGTCATTAGAAGATAGCAGTTAATAATGCTGCTATTGCATTAGGAGTCTGTACATTCCAGCTTCACTGCACTTTGGATCTGAAAAGATTTGAAATCTATTCCCATGTTCAATTCACACTGCCAAAAGGCTGCCAAAAAACCTCAGAGCCATGAAACAGACATGTTGTCTGGTTTGTACTATATGAATATGCATTACTATCCAGCTGTTGCTGCTTAGGCTATAACCTGCTCAAATAATCTGTTTTTGTATTTTCTCAGAGCTTGCTATAAAGATGTAAGATCCTGTATTGCTTTGCATCTGGATATTTGCAAAACTAAAAAGTTCATGTCAGAATTAAATTCTGCTATGTGAATAGTGTCTATCTAAACATGGTAAGCACTTCTGAAAATGAAGTGATATTTAGTTTCTGTGCTTTTGTCTTACTACTGGGATTTTAAGGAGCTTCACTGTTGCTTAAGAGTGTAGCACAGTACTGGAAAATCTTCCATTAGTGTCTCTCTTTTTTGCTTTCTTTCCCATTTCACATTCTCCCCTTTTCCCCTTTGTGCAAAGGAGCTTTACCTGAAGAATTGAAAATTTCACACTTACATTAAAAAAAAAAAGTTGATGGAAAGAATAGTTCTAAATTCTACTATTAAAGATGACTGGTTTGGCCTTGACTTATTTAAAGCTATGTACATGCCTGAAACCAAAACAAAAAAGCCTTACAAAGAAAGCAGTCATTCTTTCTCTTTTACTGAATTGTGTTCAAAACTCCTCTTAAATTCAGTGTAGAAACATGCAAAAGGTACTTATATACATTACATTATTTCTTTGAAGGTTTTTCTCTCATTAACCAACCTCCTTTTTTTTATGAGGCTATCGAGTCTTCAGATATACATATGGTGATTATGCTTTTCGTTCCCTAAGAAGCTGAAGGAAACTCAGGTGACATGTTACTGGTAGTATTCTAGACTAAGTAGCTCCGATTCTCCAATCTTATTTTCATGTCACTCACTGAACGTCCTCTGATTTACTGGAAAGATGTATGCAGCTGAGAACATACTTTTATCCTTTTCTTTTTGTGTTACAAAATCTTACTATTTCATTTTGTAATATCCAAATTGTATATTATCTAACTTACTCAAATACAAGTTACATCTAAATATAGACATTCTTTTATATTGTCATGTGATAATAAAGGAAAGGCACAGACATGCCCTAATTGAAGTTTTAATCAGACAAACTAAACAGAAAGGAAGTGTCAATAGAACACTTATCTAAATCATCCTTTTGAAGATTGAAATATCCCCATAACATTTAAAAGAAAAATTTGAGAAGGCCTTAAAGCTAATATGACCCCAGCCTTCCCTGCCCTCTCTCCTCCTTTCCCCCACACTCTTCTCCTTTCACTGTGAAGAGTCTGTACTTTTATTTTTCCCCCCCCTTTTTTTTTTTTTTTTAAACACTTCTGTAATATTTTGAAACTGGTTTTAAAGAAGACATTTCTTTGGTACAGTTGCACTTTTTAACAACAACTGCTAAACTCTTTGTAGCAGAACTCCACTGGTGTAGAACTAAAATCTAGAAGTAATCAGCAACCACTGAACATCAGAAATTCTTCAAAAAACATTTAAACACAGCTGGAGTCTGCTAGTAGTTGGGATAGGATTCAGGTACCTAATCCCTTGAGGTTAGTTGCCATCCCCATCTTCCTTGTCTTATATGTGGAACTAAAAAGCTCCAGGGTGTTGATGGTTGTAAAGAAACTGCGGCATCTGACACCTGCTGAGAGCAGTAAATAAAGAACTCTGCCTGCCTTTCTCATCCTGCACCTTCCTCCTCCCTGCTACACTGCTTTTATTTTTATGTTTTATTTTTTTAATTTTATTTTTTAATTTAGGAAGGAGAGATGTGCACTACCTGTTTAGCTACGTAAACAAGCCTGATATGTAACAGAAATCACTGCTGAAAAGACAAGTGTTTTTGGCATGTGCGTTTGACTGGTAATAGAAGCAAGTCCCTTTCAGAAGTAAACAAAATTGTAACTTCACTACAAAGGAATATCGTTGCAATTATGTTAGCTATTACATGGCTCTGAGAGTGTCTTTGGGTCCAGCTTAGTTCATTTTGCAGCATTTCTTTTTTGGAATTTTTTCTGATTTCCTTGTTACATCTGGTTATTCTGGATAACTTGTCTGGTTTAGATTATTTCAGCTTTTCATACAGTTCATAAATAAATTAAGGACATCCATCATTTTGCCTTGAAATGAACTTGTGATTTTGCTATATACTGAAACAAATAAGCTTCCTCAACACCACTCCTAAAAATGTTTTCTCTCACCTTCTATGAATTCAAACAGTGCTATGTGTCTAGGTGAACTGGTAGCATGGCTGGGAAATGGCAGAGCAAGTGTTGAGTTTGGTTCCCCTGTACCCAGCCTGCAAGGACATGCGAGTGCTATGGACTGGCCTGAGCTGCTGAAGAGGAGGGGACTGATTTTCAGTGGTCTCCTGTAGTCCATATTAACCCTCTTACCTGTTTCTGTTCTAGAGGGAGTCTTTGAAGAGGAAAAGCTGGGATGGGAAGGCAAGTTACTATGGGGATCAAACTTTGAGACTGAAATATAGTACAGACCTTCATTTAAAAATATTGCAGTCAATTAGATGCAACAGACAAAGCTTCTTCTACTCTTTATCCTGGCCCATTCTAATGCCTGTAATGTTTTTCCTATATATATTTAGGACACATGAGATTAAACTTTTTTTTTTTTTTTGTTAGAGAACATAAAAAAAATCTAAAAATCATGTCAAAATAATTGCAATTTTCCAAATAAATCTGTAAATTAAGGTTCAAATGGGACTTGTGTTCTTCTCTTCTTTTATGATGACCCTCTGCATAAAAGTAAATTTTACACACCGGAGAACAGCACTAAAGAGTAACACTTTGAGGAAGTAGTTCATTCTTTAGTTTTTTTTTTTTTTTTTATTTTTAAATGACTTATACGTCTGGTTTGCAATTGCATAATGTACTTAAGTATTACAAGCTTATATAACTTCTAGAACAGTCTAAAATCACATTAGAACTATAGATAAGCATTGTAATAGATTCAAGAATGTGGAAAACCACAAGAAAAGAATGTCATCAGTGAAACTAACCTTATTCATACCTTGTAGGACCATAAGACTTTTGATGGATTGGTAAACTTAATGTAGAAAACCAGTAATTTGTGATTTTCCATAAAATAGGAAATTTGCTGCAAAATTTTAGCCCCAAAATTGAGACCTCTGTTGCCCTTTGTCTGAGCTAATCAGGTTGCAGGCAAGCTTAAAACAGTGATGCAAATTGTTTACATTAATTTTGTCAAAAAAGCATTAGAAAAACTGGTGGTGATAACTACCTTAAATTTTTGTTGCTATTTAATATTTATTGACATGAAAAGCAAAAGCCTACAATTTTCCACAGACTGCAGTGCAATTTCTCTGTAGTACCTTTGAAGCATGATGTCTATGAACAGATGAGAGAATTAAACCTTTTCTCTTGCTCACCAATACAGACGGTATCATAGGCCAATACATCAGAAATAATTTAAAATCACTTAAACATTTAAAATAGTCCACAGAAAATATCTTAAAAAGTAATTGTATGGCTTGAAACATTTTATTATCATTATGTTTTATTATTTGCATTTCAGTAGCTGGGAATATTTTCTGTTCCTTCTTACGTGATATTTGCTTAAAGTAATTATACCAACTGAGAACAGTGGCAGATTGACATTAAATGTTTGGATTAAATATTTTGTCAGCAAACATGCAGCAAATGCTTTACTACTGCTTCTCTTCTCTGAATACTGATTGCAAAAAGATTAGCTTTTATCCTGGCATGATTTAAAATGCCTAGATAAATGCCATTTGATATTGCAGCTTAAAAACATCCAGAAAGAATCTGGATCTAAATAATGAGGAGCATACAATATGAAAATGGGAAAAGATGTGATAAGTCTGTCTGCTCAGTGCCTCACCCTATCCTCATACAGGCTATTTTTATTGTATTTCCAAATAGTGTGTGTTGCAGTTAGGACCAAAATATGGTTAACTAAAGGCTTCTACATTGCTGTTGATATAAATATATGAACTTCTGAAGGGTCTTTTCAGAGAACAAGCATTCAGGACACCTACTGCTTTCTAATCCTGAAACATGAGAAAATATTTTGGTTCTGTACTAATAATGAAAAAAATCTGTTATCACCTATCTAACAGGAATTCTCATTAACCTTAACAAGACTTTCACGTGTAGATAAGCAAATATAATACAATTTTTCAACAATGGCAGTTTCTGAGCAGAAATTTAGAAACAAAACTTCAGAGTGATGTATTATAGCTTCAGCCTTCATTTCAGCTGTGTTTTGCCTTGCAGAGCCATAGTTCTCACTCCTTTAACAGATTCAGGCCATTTTCCTCCCTTCTTCTGGCAGCTCTGACACCCTTCAAGCACCTGTGCATGGAAATAGACACTCTTTGGGCTTCCTGATCTAAGAGCTCAAATCTCAAACTGGTGCCTTCTTCCTGCACCTGGGGCCCACTGTTCCTCTTCTGGAAAAGGCAGGTTCCCATCCATAGTCAGCACTCTCTTTGTCCCAGTGATCAACCCACTTGTTTGCATGGGTATGTCAACCTAGGTGCTTCCATTTCTTCCCTATGACAAATCTTACAGAACTGGACAAATCTGACTCAGTGGGATTCTACAGATGTTTCTCCAAAAACTGCTTAGTATCACAGAGAGAGAACATTTATTATTTCTAGAAGATTTTTTCTAAAACTGAGCTTCACTTTAAAAATATTTACATTGGTAAATAAATTTTATGTATCTTTTTTCCTTCCTTGCTTTCTTTGTAGATACAAGGAAGAAAATATATTGAATATAGTACTATGTGTGGATGCATATTACATTACACTTCGTTCTGTAAAATGCCCTCCCTTCTGCTTGGCTTCCTGGTAAGCTCTTGCTCTTGTGTATTTTGCCTGAGGAACAGACAGGGAAATAGTAACAGTTTTGTCTCTTCTTGAGAATGAAGGGAGCTGGATATAACATTTTCTAGCCTTTCAAGAAAAGGCAGTTTTTATAAGATAACAGAAGATGATTTCTCTCGGAGGGACTACATTACCCCAGAGACTCATTTCATCTCACCGTATGTTGTGCCAACTTCTGGAGTATCTCAGCATAGGATTTTCTAGCCATTTCTGTGACTCATTTAAGTTCAATGTATTCTGTATTTAGAAAAAGAGGATATACTCTTTCCAAGCCATTTGTTGATACTATTTTACTACTCAAGAAGGATAGAAAGTTGCTAGAATACCTTGTGTGTGCTTATAAAGGTCTTTAGATATAGACTATGCAGCATATTGTTGTTATCACTAAACAAGTTAGAAAGATGCCATGATATTGGAAAGGTTAATGGAAAAATCTTCGTAAACAGATGCATTGTTAAGTCTTCTCTAGGGCAATTTTGAATAGTGACGTTTGGAAAGCCATTAGCACAGCTGCACTGGCTTATGCTGGTACAAGCTGTCTTTAAATATTCTGTTGGCAACAGTCTGAGTAATACAGTAGCAGAAAAGCACCTGACCACATACGGTCATTTCTATTTTCGGTTTAATTGCCTGTTAAGGAGCACTAAGGAATTCCAAATAATTCTAGTGTGCTTCATCAGCCAGCTGTGAAATACACTATTGCAGCTACATAAAAACAAAGACTTAAAAATAATAAGTATGTGGGCAAGCAGCTTGTGCTTTCTCACCCAAGGATGTTAAAGGCACTTACATGTCATGTATGTAGCAGAGCATTTGGAATGGCAGACCCAATGCATACTGGGCCCATAACATGTGATTTCCTATTGAGCTATAAAGAGGAAAATAGCAAAAACTTTTCAGAAATGTCAGCTAGTACTAAGTTGCTTCTGGGAAAAAAAAAAAAAACTGCACTATTTACAAATTATGATATCATCAGGAGCTATTTATATAGTGAAAATAATTTACACTCCAGTTACATATTTGTAGATAATCCAGCCAGAAATGGCCACTTGTGTCATCCAGGCTGACCCCCAAACTAGAAATTAGGTTAAAGCTGGCTTTTTAAATATGAAATATACTTTCCTCGGTGAGGACCTCTTTTTGGCTTTATTTATTTATTTTTATTATGGCATTGAACACATCTCTGTTTGTAATAGCCAAGCACATTTCAAGCAAATCAAAAATTGAAAGGTGTTAATATGTAAAGGGCTTTTTTGGCAATCATGGGTTCATAAGAGATGCTAGATCATCACCTCTGTTTCTTGCCAGAAGACTAATTTTTTTTTTACAGCTTTTTTCCCATCAGATTAAATCTGTGGTAAGCCACTGGGTGTATACTGCTTTACCTGTGAATTGATCTGTGTTTTCTCATTCACTTGGAATTTTCTCCATTTAGCTTAATTCTGTTATTCATAATTATGCACATTTATAAATTACATTAAACTGCTAGTTTTATTTTCTCTGTCTATAACTGATTACTTAGATTTTCTAGGTAAAGATTTCTTGTGTGGATACCCATGGAGGGGTAACCGTTATAAGCTTTTTAACTTGGATCTATAGGACAGGATATGGTGAATTTTGAGACATACTTTGCAAAGAATGTTTTTAAAAATTAATTCAAGCAGTTCTTCATACCCAGTGCAAATTAAAAAAAAACAACCAAACAAAACCCCCCCACGAACCCAACAAAACAAAACAACACAGTACCAGGGAGCAAGAGGGCACCAGGTGTTTCCCCATGCTTAGCGGTACCTGGAGTGAAAGGGCACACATTTGTCCGGAAATTATTTGGTTTTTCTTTGTTACAGGATTGAGATAACTGTAGAAGATTAGGCTAAGAAGTGTATTTATCTGTTCAAATCATGTATTCAGCAGTGACTTGTGCAATGAAGGGTTTTACTGGACCCTCTAAACACACTTTCAGCTTCATCTGTACATCTTGCACAATGGGTAAAAATAATTAAATGTGCTGTGGGAGAGATTAAATACTTAAAAGAATATTCTTGTCATAAGAGTGATGACAGAGTCAGCTATGTTTGCAAAGCCTAAGAACTTGGGCAGATATAGCATCTAAAAAATTTAATACAAAAGAAAATCAGAATATTTTCTGTGCATTTTTAAAAAGGCCTTGTTATATTAGTGAAGTGAAAATTTTCCCCACATTGTTTAAAATTGTTTTCTACATGCTACGTATACAGGATTGAGGGATGCCTGATGAGAATTACACTCATGTTGGTTAACTGAAAAAAATTTTGATCTGAACATTAGGCTTCCAATTTTTCTTGTAAATCTGCAAGATTTGCAAATTTTCTTGCAAATTTCTGTGTGGAAATTACTGTCTGCTTTGCCAAAAAAAAAAAAAAAAAAATATCTTAAGAGTCAAGAGTGTATTCAGATATTTTCTGTAGGTAGTGAAATCACCAGTCATCATTTTTGCCTGTTTATTCCAGCCCAGAGACTCAAAGGATGTAGTCATGTATGTCAGGGATTTGAGAGAAATGTGCATGTGTGTGCTAGAGTGGGCAGCTCATTAAGAAACATCACAAGTTTACAATGAGTACAGCTCATATAGCAATATGCCATCAGGAAGAATTCAAGAATAAGACAGAAGCTCAGTTGCTAGGTCTACCTCTCAATGCCAGGTAAGAAACACTGCAGATATGATGCCTTCCAAATGGTTGAACTTTGCAGACAATCTGAGCAGCAGAACTTCGGTATTACAGCAGTTTTACTAGCTCAGTGTGAGAATAATACCAATAGTATTAACAATACCTTAATTTTTAAAGTGCTTTTCATCAAAAATTATCATGAAGACTTAAGGAAGAAGCTTCTGATGTCATCCAGGCTATTCTCTATTATTGATGAATTATTTCTTTCTAGGTATTCCCAAGTACCAGCTTTTCATTGTTAGATGTCTTTCCAAATGATGGACTTTGCCATTTCTTCTGAAGAGGCCAAACAGAGCTAATATAACATAAAGATTGCCCTGAGATCAACTAAGCAATAGTGGCTCTTTGTTCAGTTGAACTTATTGCAAGATCCTCCCTAGTTTTCTCTTTCCTTTCAGATCTCTTGACTCTTGAAAAAAACCTGCTGTCGTATCATCATTCAGAAGCTCTCCAGTCTGTAACTTTGATTATAGTATTATGAGTGACTTGACCTAATATGATCTGCAAATGACCAAATTATTTCTACAGAAAGATACTAGCATGACCTTATTTGTAGCTATGAATTCTTTAGCCATCACCCTGCATTTTCAGTGAATCCCACAATTAGGATGGGTAAATGTAATTTCACTGTTTCCTAAAACTGTACTGAGATGGGAACTCAATCTAGTGCTGATGAAGTTAATGGACTTGCTCTCTGGGCCCCCTAGAGTGCTCTTCATTTTACTTGTTGCCAACAACAACCTTTTTAATCCAAATCACATCTGCTAGAAGAGTGAGCGAGTTTTAAGCTTTCATGGTTGAACCTTCTTTCACTGTATTCCACAGAGATGTAGTTATGCTGCATCTTTATTCCAAATTGTTACTCAAAGCTGTGTACCACCTGGATGAGACTATCAATCTTCTCAGGCCACTGTCTCCTCTATGATATGTTACACTCTATACCATGGAAAGGAAGGTATTTAAGGTCTCTGTTTTCTTAAGGCAAAAATGTGAAGATGTTATCTAGATTTTTAGTGTCCTCAAGGAGCAGAAGGATCATCTTTTTTTATGCATTATCAATTGCCTGGATTAAGTTACATTTTAGGATATGATTTACATTACAATAACCGAGTGCCTAAGTCAACTTAAAAAGCAGGATTTTTAAATGATTCCACATTAAAACCTTGTGATGTCATCCCCTAAAGCTTTACAGGTATAGATGAGACAGTAGCAAAACTTCTTCAAAACTGTTGACTAAAATCTCTCAAAATGTCTCTTTGTCTCTGGAAATCTCTGGCCTCTTTTTTTTTTTATTTTTTCCTTCCCCCTTTGGAATATTTGCATTGACTGATAAATTTTATAAGCAAGGAAACTAAAAAAAAAAAATAAAAAATACTGTATATCCTTCTAGTCTACTCATCTACTAAGATTCTTGTAGAGTATCTCAAGATAGTTAGGCACCTTATAGCCCTGTCTCCAGCTCCAAAGGGTGCAGAAACAATCCCAGTGGTCAAGACTTCCAGTAAGTTTCTGATCATAGAATCATAGAATCATTTA
>NW_008598428.1:0-858 GCF_000691845.1 Merops nubicus
TCCGCCTCACCCCGAGCTCCGAGCCCAGCACCGGAGCTGCCAGCCCGGCTTCGACCTTTAGCCCAGGGCCCTCCCGGGCACGGCGTGGCAACCGAGACCTCGGCCAAGGCCACCTCGGTTCTTCTGCGGTGTCTAACAAGACCTCGAGGCGAGGTGGCAACCTGGCACGATGGTCCCCGAGGACTTTGCGAAGCGCTTTGATGTAAAATACAGAGCTCTGAAAACTCACGCTCAAGCTTGCCAGCTTGTGTAGGAGTGGGCATGCAGGGGGTGACCACCTGAGATCATCTCAGATCACCCCAGCTCCCTGCTTGTTTCTGTTCCTGAAGCATCCTCGCCCGGATTAATCGTTTCACTTGCCGCTTCCCCCTCAAAAAGTCAGCTGCCGAATTTGTCACCGCAACAACCGCTCTGATAAACAGTTAAAAATAACTTTGAGATGTTCTCAAGGAGCTGCAAGCAGGAGGAGCAGAGAAACACCCAGCGCTCCCTGGCCCAACTCAGGTCAGTCCCTCGGGGAAATCCTGCTCACCCCGAGCCCTCGCTGGCAATGACACACAGCTCAGCACCTTCAAACACAGCAGCAGAGCCAGCGAACGGCGAGGGCTGGGAAAGGCCTCCGAGATCATCAAGTCCAACTGCTACCCAATGGGACCACGAGCACAAAGCCATGTCCCCAGGTGCCACATCCACACAGTTTTTGAACCACTCCAGGGATGGGGACTCCACCACTGCCCTGGGCAGCCTGGCACAGACCTGCACAACCCTCAAGGGCAACAAATTGTTCCTCAGGGCCAACCTCAACCTCCCCTGGGGAAACCTGAGGCTGTTGGCTCTTGTCCTGTCCCTTATTCCTTG
>NW_008598428.1:1295-2529 GCF_000691845.1 Merops nubicus
GCCTCCTCTCGAGCTGCCTGTCCACCAGCCACCCAGGTCCTTTCCCTGGGGCACTTTCCAGCCCCTCTGCCCCAGCCTGGAGCTGCAGGGGGTGGTTGTGACCCAAGGGCAGGATTTGTCCCTTGGCCTGGTTGAACCTCATCCCGTTGGTCCAATTGCTCCCCCTCAATCCCTGTGGTCACTCCGATGCCCTGCTCCACCCACACCAGCACAGGGAACACTCTGCAGCCTCTTCCGTTCAGCATCTTCCCCAGATCTACAAATTCTTGCAGCAAATGAGCTTCAAGAGCTTTCTAAATCCCAAACTCTGAGGAAAATCTGCTGGCATTCCACAGAGGAGACAGAGGGCTTCCCACCCAGCTGTCCTCCACCAGGAGCTCTCCTTGTCCTCCAAGTGAAGTTGTGCTCACAGGGCCAAGATTCTTTAGCAAAGGACACGATTTCCCCCTCCCAGGAGCTTCACCACAGTCCCCAGAGCATAAAAGCTCCTGAAATGACTTTATTAAGGGGGGCTGGGAGGCGACAAATGGGACACTGAGGAACGGAGAGATCTGATGACTGCCAGCCAGGACTTGGCAGAGCAATCAACCCAAGTTGGACCTCCCACTTAACCCCTTCTTGAGCCACATGTTCTCCTGCCAAAGTAATTGAGTCTGGGGTTTCAAAATGACCAGTGATGGTGAATCCCAGGGTGAGGAACAGTGCCAGAAAGCCCCTGCACTCGCTCTTCTAGTTCTAGTTTGGGTTTGTCTTGGTTTAACCCCCAGGTTTTGGGTTCCTGGTGCAGTCCACATCCCTGGAGGGGTTTCCAAGCCATGGAGATGTGGTGCTGAGGGACATGGGTCAGTGGGGACTTGGCAGTGTTGGGGAACAGTTGGACTCAACAGTGTCAAAAGTCTTTTCCAAACAAAAACTATTCTACTGAGAGCTTCTGCTCTTCAGCCTCCTGTTACCAGGCTGCAGAGAGGTGACAAGAACCATGAGATGACTGAAGTATCTGAAGCTACCTTCCGCCAAGCCTTGAACATCACCCCACTGCTGCAACAGCCTCCTCCGGCTGGTGATACAACCTTGTGCGGCCAACCAGAGCTCTTAGAACAATTTTTTTTGTTTAAATAAGGAATTAAGAAGGTATTCTGCCCTCTACCCCTCCACAGCCCTAAACACTCCAGGCGAAGACTGGCAGAAACTGGCCATCTGCCATTAACGCCCAGTTCTCTCCTCAGACACTGGA
>NW_008598429.1:0-47476 GCF_000691845.1 Merops nubicus
CCGAGACGTTGACGCTGCTGAGCAGGGGGATGATGGCCTCCGCGCACCGCACCGCCCTGTTGGCCGCCGCCACGTGCAGCGGCGTCTGCCAGTTCTTGTCCCGCGCGTTGACGTCGGCCGAGTGCTTAATCAGCACCTGCACTGCCTCCTGCAACAGCGACAGCCACGTCCACAACCCGGCAGTGCCAACGAACGCGCGGCCCACCTTCCTCACCGCTCGAGTCTACCACCTGCGCGCGCTCCTCACGCCTAGCAGGCTGCCCAGGAGGAGGGAGAGAGGGCAACGTTTATCAGAACAACCTCCCGGGCTAGCGAAGTGTTATTGTCAGTTCAAATGCCTGAGGACATACATCACCCCTGCTATCATTCGGAGCAGTGGCCTCACAACCAAAATTTCCTGATTTGAGGATGTACATAGCTGCCAATGAGCCCAACTTTTTCAGCTGATCAACCTTCAGTACCTCTGTCACCGTTACTGTGCTCTCATTGAAGAAATGAATGTACTTATAGGAGCTCGTTGTTACAGAAATTATTTACAGAATGAAAAGCACATCCTTTCAGACAGTAAAATCATCGTACATTGCTGGAAGCTTTACTTATAAACAGGAAAAAGGAGAAAATAATCAGAACACAGAAAAACAAAGTTTTAGCTTTGCAAAAACATGAGAATCACAGGCAAGGGTTGATGCTGGTGTCCCCAAGTTAGCATTAGCATTCCCTCCCTCCCCAAGGGCTAAGCATAGGCCAAGGGTCTTCACTGCAACATCCATTCTGTCAGCCTGCAACCAAACAACATCTTTTAAGGTTAATTTTGTTGGTTAAAAGTGAACGTTTCCCAGTGAGAAAATGTACTGGTCTCTCTTGAGAGACTGTCTCGCTGGAGAATTCACAATCAGTTCTTCTCTGCTTCAAATCATGTATCTGCCATTAAGCAAGTCAGATGAGAAAACAAGCCTCTCTCAGAATTACATTTTATTTCTTCTTCCTCTTTTTCCTCACAAACAAACAAATTACAGAGGAAACACTGGGACACAGCAGCATTCAAGTGGCCTTTCTGCTAATTACAACTCACAGCTGGCAAGGGGGAGAGCCCTGGTCCTACACAGCACCTTATTCTTTTTCCAAAAACTGAAAAACTTTCCACTAAGCCCAGCCAAAATTTTCCCGATGAATAACAAACACATACAGTGTGTTTAAGTAACACTTTTGTATCTAGAATGGCCCAGGAGAGTGCCTGCAGTCTGTATCAACAGTACATCCATTACGAGGGAGTTTTAGTTCTTTGTCCTCAGCCAAGATCAGCAATTCCATTTTCTACAGCTATCTCACAAGCTGTCCTCTGACAGATTTGTTCAGTTAGTGACGCTGCATCTCTTACAGCATCAGTAATGACATATCACTGTTGGTGTCTCAATGGGGTTCTGTGTTTTTTTTACATTACAGGCCTACTATTTTAAAAGTAATCTAAATGTAGTTCACTGGGGACCTACCCAGTTGGCACATGAGGTCGGCAGGAAAATTCATGCACTTTGACTCTTAGTGAAGGAAAAAAAAGTTGAGGGAGAATTTTTAGAAGTAAATAGTAAAGACCAAAAAGTCTAAGCTAAAAATACTTAGACTTAAAAAAAAAAAACATTTACACATTTTTGTTTACATCTGTAAATCTGCTACTCTATCAGATTTGGGATCAGAATGTTAAAATCCTTATGGAGAGGTTTTTAATTTATTGCTTTTGAGAGCATGAGCTATCCCTTTTTGTTAATTTCTACATATGCATGCAGTCCACAGCTATGGTATCAGCCTCTGTATTCAGTGCCTGTAGCTGTCCCAAGTTCTCAGAGTGAAACCTTACTTTTTCAAACTGTACAAGCCTGAAAGCTGATCCATCCATTAACAACCCTGCACAGACACACCAGAGGGTTGCTGATTTGCAAATAAACGTTAAATTCCTAAAGCCTACTTGAAACATCAAGACTTAAGTAAAAATGTGTTCATGTTTTCAATCAACATCAAAAAGGGTTCAAGGGGACATCTTCTGAATCCTGTGAAAGCTTCATAGTAAAGCATTTATAATAAAACTTAAAACTTGTAGATGACCATTCTAAAAGCAACTGCTCACAGGAATTTCAAAACCCACAGAGTCATACTGGTCAACTTCTGGACCATGAATTCATCTCCTGCTATCAGTGTGAACCATGAATTCACCTACTGCCATCTACTAGTATCGCTCCCACTTTCATCCTGTTATATTAAAGCTGCACATCTGTTAGCCTGTGTTATCAAGTAAAAGCAGCAGTGAAAGAGCTTCACATTGCTGAATCTTGTCTCAAAATTATTACCAAAAGTAGCAATTATTATATAAATAACAAAGAAAAAGAAGCAGGAGAAGAAAGCTGTGTGTGTTTATAAAATATCTAACAGACCATGAAAAGGCATCTTCTCATCGTGCAACTAGGTTTCAGCTGACAAAGAGTTAAAGATGAGGCACAAATCCTCAGGAAGACACACATTGTCTGTTAGGACTGTCACTGACAATAAAAATCATGTACTCTGACACATCCAAAACCAGAAACCAAGCACAGTGCAGTTCCCGCATCAGAAAGACTGTGGATGGTTTTTAATGTTTAAGTCTGACCTTTGTTTTCCAACATGGCTTTTTTTTTTTTGCTTCATTACAGCATTGGTACTCTATCAGATATTCCTTTCAGAGGGTTTCAGTGGATGCCAGCAGCTGGGAAGCTCAGCCAGCAGGCAAACAATGCCCGAGTTCAGAAGCGAGCCCAGGATTCCTGCCTCCAGGCTTGGCAAGCGCTGGGACTGTTACAGAGGTGATTTGAGTCCATCAGTCTCTGGAAGACAGCCACCCTCTGTCTCTTTTACAGCCCCTCCCCTAGTCCCTAGTAGCCAATTCGGTCTGCAGTTGAGCTCACTGTTAACTAAGTATTAGGAGGAAAAAAGTGGACAGGGATGTCCAAAACGGAAAGCCAAGGAGAAAAGTGCAGTTGGAAACAGTCATGCCCAAATGGCATTCCTGATAGCTACTGCTGCTGCTGGAGACAGCAACCAGAAGGAGTACAACACAATGCCAGAAGTTTGCTAGTTGTCAAGCAGAAGAAATATGGGCCAACCCTCCTTTATGCATGAATCAAATGGATTAACAGAAAATCTAATGGATGCCTTGAAATGGAATTAACCAAAACAAACTATGTGGTAATACATGTTGGATCACATCGACATCCACTCCCTTCTGGCACATGCACAGGGTGCACACATCCATATGGATTTATTCCTTTCTATTTCACCACTTGAAGACGATGTGGCCACTGTAGACCACTGTGGACTCTACCCCATTTTAGTTCTGGTCACCCACTCCAGCTGGTGATTGCACAACATGACTTGCTACAGTAACATAAAGCATTCCGCAAGGTGAAAACCAGCCACATTAAGGCTCACAAGCAGCTATGACTAACTCATTAAAGCTGGCCTCCAGCTGCAATGCTGAAGGCCCTGCACACAGAAAATGCTTTCCCTGTTTGCATCATCATGTTACCTACTACAGCTTCCCAATCGTTTGCTTTTTCCTCCAGCGTGTAGTTCAGTGCAAAATCAGGGTAACCAAATCTTACTCACTTCGCTTCTGGAGGCAACTGCTCGATGGAGAGGAGTCAGCCACATGTTGTCCTTGGCATTAACACGAGCACCTGCAAGTAAACAGCAGAGGTTACATCCACACCTTGGGTGTGACAATGAAAGCCTTGGGCAACTGTTTCCTAGGCACAAGAGCTGAGCTGTATGTGGTACTCCCAGCAATCCCCACGACTCTCCTGGCACCCTGCTCACCTTGGAAATGCATTCCCAGATCCCGGACAGATAAGAGCTGAAGTATGATTCAGAAAGAAAGGAACTGGATAGGTCCAACTATTATCAGGACTAGTGTTGTTTACAGGACACAAAAGAAGTAAGATTTTTTTGCAGGGGACTACATATGTCTGTATGTACACACACATCTATGTAGATGCATTTTTTTAGGTCAGCTGAGACAGCTGGGGATACAAAAGCAACCCTTTGCTCAGAGCACTGTCAGCAGGCATGATGAGGGGAATGAGCCTGAACAACCATCTCTGGCTTCCAGCTCCATTAGGCAGACCACTGAAAGACACAAACTGCTTCCCTGCTTCACAGATCCCACTGGGATCGAGAAAACAGCATCAGCCAATGCAAAGGTTGAGGAGGAATGCAGGCACTTAATGCCTCAGCCTCTGTGGGTGTTATTCAGCAAACATCAGAAGGGGAGGAATGAAGGAGACTGCCCGTTTGCTTCTCTGTGGTTCCGTGCTAATGTGCACTCGACAAAGACAGCTGTGCAAGAGGAGGGCTTTGGGGAGGTTTGCCAGAAGAAAGGGAAAAGAAGGAATATTTAACAACTACAGCAGTGCTGGCTGACTGCAGACAAAGGAAAAAAAAGGATCCTGTACATTTGTGTGATAAAACAGATTTGTTTGAAAGAAACACTAAAGCTATTCACTGGCGTGATGCCCCAGAAAGAAAATCTAGTGAAAAGGAATAAAGAAACTTATTTTTAAAAGGGCTTAACCTGAAAATGTTGTACTTCTTAGGTCTGCAGGTAGCAGTCCCAGTCAGAGAGGACTAGCACATGCAGAAAAATTTCGGAGAAGCACAAGTGGCATGCACATAGCCTGAATAAACCTCTGAACTTCATGAACAAAGGGATTCCTAAGCTTCATTTTGCACCATAACTTAGGTGCATACAAAAGCCTGTAATTAATAAATCACACTCTCTGAATCAGAAGTACTTTGCAAAAGCTATTTCTCAGGAATATTAAGGTGCTTGCCTCTGAATCACAGTGGTTACTGGGAGTTGCGCTAGACAATCAGAGAAGAAACAAGTTCTTTCACATTTCCACAAGCTGGGGTATAAGTTTTTGGCTGTGAGAAAAAGAAAGCCACTTTCATAACTATTGCATCAATTAGAGGCAATCCTTCAAACTCACTTCAGAACCTGGTACCTGGTGGAACAACTCGCCCTCTGGAAAAACACCCTTTAGAAAAGAGAATAGTTTCAAAGAGTTTTCTAATGAATCTATCTGAGCAAGGAAGCTTTTAGCTTCTTTTGTCTTCATGAGAAGGCTATTAGGGTTGATACACTACCCGAGGCTCTAAAGACAGAGCAGGCAACAACCTCCTCCACCCTCGGAAAGCTGACAGACAGCACTCCAAGGCACCTTGCATTATGCTGATCTGGTCTGCCAGAAGTCTTAGGGATGCAAATTGCCTAGATGAATTCCTACTGATTGCCACCATCTACCTCTTTTTGGGGTTAGAAATTTATTTTGTATTTGCCTTGGATTTGTGCCTTACATTCTGAACTAAGTTTTCTTTTGGTTTATTTCTACCCATTCACTAATTCCTACAAGCAGACAGTTGCAAATTAGAAAGGCTTATGTGTGGAGTAGCAACGTGTAACAAACATATTGTTCCTCGGTATTCAACAGCTCCAGTGGCACTGATGAAGATGATCAGAAAACCTAGGGAAGTGTCTTCATCAGTAGCTATTCATGTCTTCCACTGATCCACTTCCTTTTGAGAAACTGAAGCAGTTGCCAAGAAAACAGCTAAAGAAAATAATCAAAGCAAAACAGCACCAGTGTAAATAAAATAATACACAGCATGCTATCCAGCCTTTTCTTCCTTAGCTGTTTTCCACATCCTTTTACCTCTCTGTGCCTTGGGGCTCTTCATCTGGCCAAGTGAATTTTCTCTTACACACCTAATTCAACACATTGGCCGAGTATGTTTGTGATTTCTGTTTTTAAAGAGCTGCACAATTTAGGTGCTACCTGTTGCAGGAGCTGCTGTTGTCCATTTACTGAGGCACACATTCTCTGAAGAGATGTTTCAGAATGATTCCCTCTGTACTGCTCATTGCCTTCACCAAAATTCAGCTTTTAAGTTGCCAACAGTTCCTTGCAGGCAATGGTTAATTGCAATAAAATAACTTCACCAGCACTGAGGCACTCTTTCAGGGACAGAAAATATCTGCCACTTTAAAGGAGATCAAGTGGAGGCACCCAGGGAGCCATGCTCATGTCATCAAAGGTGTTCTCCACACCTCAGGAACTTGAGTGTCCATCCTGTGGCTGCCTGGGGGACAGCTCTTTGAAAGCACCAAGGAACAGAGAAATCCAGCTCCAAAGATTAAGTGCTCTACAATATGTTAAGGTGCCTAAAACGGGCCGTGTTCAAAAATCACAAGCTTAAATTTTCGAGTCCATCCCACAACACTTTCTCAAAGTCACCCAGAAATTGTGTGGACCAAGTACCTTAACCATGTCTCAATGCACCTCCTACAGTACTCCCTTGATTAATGTGTGCATTTATAGGGGCAGAGAAGGCTGATAACACACTCAAACTGGTGTATATGGTGTCCTTCATAATACAATCTTCCCTGAAAAATAAACTGCTTTAAAGACTTCCCTTAACATCATTTCAAGTAGCCACAGCACACATCCACCCCATAAAATATCCACTTAAAAACAGAAAGGAAACCTCTCAAGCCTTTTCTCAGCCCAGCTCTCTGTACTCTGCCCTAGAGAGTGGGTCTGAAGGAAAGGTTTGGCTGCTGGATTTGCTCTGTGAGGCTGAAGTAAACAACATAACATATAACGTCACAGACTAAATCAACAGTGAGGAAACTTTCTGTAATCCACTCTTTTTTAACATGGCTGTTTTATAATCTTTGCCATCTTTCACGCTCAAATTTTTCTGCCAAAAGAGGAGATTAATCTGGAATTGCCTCTGCTCTTTTGAGATCTGAAATAAACAACCTGATGCTGGCTTTCAGGAATAAAATTAACATCTCTTTACCCTAACTGAAGTATAATTTTTCATCCAGCACTTCTATCAAATCCACAGGTCTCTAATAAATCTAGATCCCGCAGCCTAAATCTCTGAAATTAGGGATGGTCAAAGCAGGAAGGAAACTCTACTCTTTAACCTATTAATGACATTATTAATGAGCACCTTTCCTACTCCTGCTATGAGACACAGCAGCAGACACATAAAATATCAGGCATGCCACCTTATCTAAACTTATCTCACCCCCTGGCCAGACACAGAACAAAGCAAGAATCAGTACAAATAAAATATAACAAGATAGATGGAACAGGGACCCACTACAAGAGAGAAACACAACACTGTGCTGGCTGTGAACACAGGAACCAACCCCCTGCATGGCAGAAACAGGAGGTTAGGCAGCATCTCCTTGGAGGCAAGTCTGAGCAGCTTGCTAGGAACGGACACGGCCTGGGGAGCCCACCAGGTGAGAGCACATAGATCACCCATGAAGGACAGAGGAGAAAGTCCTGGGACATCCTCCAAATGGGATACTCCTTATCCCCAAGGACAGGAGTCTCAAAGCCATGGCAAAAGCAGAGAGAAGGCTGCCTCTCCAACCAGCCTATTACTTAGCCTCCCATAGCAGAGAGAGTCCTAGAATGTGTGTTCAGGTCACAGAGTGCCTTCCCCTGCTGCCCACACAATGAGGATGGCCCAGAACCTGCTGCGTGTGTTTCACTTCCAAATCTGTGTGCAGAGCTTACCAGGCACCCTTCCAAAGCCTGCTGGGGTTTGCCCTGTTCCTCAGCTGTTGTGCAGTTTCTGTCAGAGGGATGTCAACATCCCATACACACCCTCAGTGCAAAACCCCTTGCCAGAAGCTCAGACCCTTCTCAACCAGTGAGGCGTGGTGATATTACCAAGACTGCAAGCTCCTTGGTGGGGAACAAGGGGCAATGGACTCAAGTTCAAACATTATGCCCTTGGGCATCTGCTCAAAGCCCAGGATGGGGAGAGGCACCAGCACAAATGAGAATGGAGCTTGTATTTGCCCAGACAGTTCTTGCACATCCATGACTGTGTCATGCAGAGCTTCATTTATGTGAAATGGTTACCCTGACTCCTTCTCCTTCTTGACAGAAAGGAGGTGAAGAAAAGTGCTCAAAGCTCTCTGCTTTCATGTAGCCTGGAAAAACAAAACCACACAGCACAGTTCTCCAGTTTGAAACATGATTATGGATCAGACCTTTGAGCTGGTGTAAATCTACCTAGCTCTGACATTTAATGGGCTGGGAGGATTCATACCAGTTGAGGGACCTGGCACTCTCTCCTGCATCAATTCCAAACAGATTCCATTTCAGTGGCTACCTAGAAAGCCACTTCTGGTCTATCTCCAACCACCTGGGCAGAAGTTTTACTCATTAGACACTACATTTATTTCTGCTGCCACCAGTTCACAAGCCACAAATCTCAGACTGTGCATATTTCATTTAATTTCTCTCCCAAGCCCTGTACAAAATCAATGGGTCACTACTCCTCCCAGCTTCTACTCACACTGAGAGTATTATTGTTTGCTGCCAACAGCAAGCATTTTTAAGCTTTCTCTCTGTGAAAACACCCTCCCATTTTAAGTCAGACAACAAAGCTTTTCTGCTTATGCAACTAGATGTTATGATCAGATTAAACTTTTATGATACTCTTTTACTAATAGACTTTACTGAACGAAGAGGTGAAGCAAAGGGAAGCTGCTGCTGTTGTCTTTGGAGCCTGGTTCACAGAGAGATCACAGTCACAAAGAGGTGTTTATAAGTCATAAATCTGCTCCTCCAAACCTGCTCTTGGATACAAATACTGATGCTCATCATGAGTAATGATCCTTCAGAGATTAAAAGACAATGAATAGGTAGAATATGCAATACAAGATTAATTTTGACTCATGCTGAGCTAGCTGGGAAAGATCCACCCAGTTTGGGCAGACCAAACTCCAGCATAGCTTCACTGACACAAAGTCCAGTTTCTGAAAGTCCACATTAAAAGCTTTTCACACTCACTTGGATATAGAAAAAAAAAACCCACACAAGATATATCACCTGCATTTTATGCTGTTGACCAGAGAAATCTTAGAGCCACAGATGACATCTTGGCAGTGAGATGCTGGAACTAAGTGTCCCAAGGGAACACTAGAAAGTCTGCTTCCCTCATTAGGCATGTGATAGAAAACAAAAATGGACTTCAACAGGACAGTTTTTGATGCTATTTGGATTCAGGGGAGAAATGGGCAGAATGGTTTCACCCTATTGCTTATGTGGATATTGCCTGTGCTGTTACTTGCAAAACCTGAGAGAAGACATTGCTCCTGCAATCTTCTCACCTGACAATGGAATAACAGTATGTGAAAAACACCACAGACTGCAAGAACACATGCATAGATGAAGCTCTAACTCTCACCTCCCAGTGAAGAAAATAATATTTGCATTTAGCATGCTGAAAACCCACCCAAACATGACCTGTCAGCAGAGGTGCAAGAACACATGCATAGATGAAGCTCTAACTCTCACCTCCCAGTGAAGAAAATATTTGCATTTAGCACACAGAAAACCCACCCAAACATGACCTGTCAGCAGAGGAATGTTCATTTAAGTCATTCTCCTGGCAACCAAGGTTAGAGCAGAAAGATCTGATGTATGCCCAGCTAGTTCCCCACACTGAGCAATCAGACAACTCAAAATGCAGAGGTAATGCATAGCTACAGCAAACTGAATTCTCATTTTCTGCCTTCTCCAGGAGTGTTCAGGCTGGTAACCCAAAGAAAGGTGTTTGTACTTTCTGCACGCACCCATTAGCAGCCTGATCCAACTTTGAAACTGGCTGGTGCTCTAAGCAGGGGGCTGAATCAGGTAACCTCTAGAAATCTCTTCCAGCCCAAATTATTCTAGGATTCTAGGTTCAAAACTAGAAGGTGCCTGGCAATCACAGGACTGATAGTTCTGAAATAACTTTCTAAAAAAAAAAAAAGGCACCTCATTTCAGGAAGCAGCCTAATCTTTTGTGAAACAAATCATACAGTAACGTTGCTAGCAAGGGGTTAGATGTTTGTACCATAAGGTTCCTTTCAATCCCACATGCTTAAAAATCCATAAGCTCAGCCCTTCAAGTTCTCCAGTTTATAAAAACACTGCCTTTGAAATCTGCAAGTGCATCCAGGGGTTTGCCATGAATCATGTGTACTGGTTGAGAGCTGTCTGCTTTATGCTTTGTTCTGACATATTTTGATCATGTTTTTTGTCACTACAACAGTTTGGAAATATTTTTTGATTTTTTTTTGTTTGGATACATCCTACTACACAGTTTCTGTTCTCCAAAACAACTTCTTGACTCTTAGAACCATGTTTCTAATGTAAATACCACTTACAATTCAATCAAACTCATTCAGAACTTTTTTGCCACCATTCCATAATAATTATCACTTTACAGGAAATCTTGGCTTGTCCTCCAGGATGTGAGCCCACATTTTAAATCTGTATTTCTGCATGCTTCTGAACCCATACATACTGTTAGTTTGAATGCTTTAGAAGATTTTAAAAACCAGTTGCTTTGTTTATTAATTTTGCTCAGTCACAGTGCATATTTCAGAATTGTATGATCAGATTCAAATATATTTTCTAAGCTTGCAATAAATGCAACCAGCTCTTTGAAACTCCAGAGCAGACACTGCCCAAAGCTCACTCGTATATGCTTTGCTGCATATGCCTCGTAGCTTTGGAATGAGATCATTTACAAGTTAACAACAGTGAGGGGCACTACCTTACCTGACAAAATGAGAAGCTCAATGATGTCTGCATCCCCAAGAAATGATGCAACGTGAAGAGGAGTTCGTTTCTCAGCATCCTACAAAACCACAGATTGTCCAGTTATAAAACATGGTCAATAGCTGCAAGCGTTAGTCTTAAAGAGCAATTGATTTCTATATAGTGTTTATTTTTCTGTGAGTATTTCTCTCTATAACTAGACATGCCATCTCAAGCACTGAAATAACAAAATTCAAGGTCTGAACAACACACTTCCTCCCAATAATCCTCAATTTCTTTGTCACTTGGTTCCCCCAGACGTTGCAGAAACACTACCTTTACTCTGATATCCTCTTTACAGGTAGATAAAATCAAATTAAATCTAAAATAAGGAAAGATGCCATCTTTGGGTGTCTTTCAGAAACATTTTCCACTCCAAGTATTGCAGCAACATAATTCAGATGCTTCTGGATATCAGACTTTGTAACAGTTTGCATCAATGATGTAACACCAGACTCAGAAGATATCTCTAGAGAATGGTTTGGAACCACACACAAGATGCAACCTTTTCAGTCTACAAAGATTCTTGCACACCATTTAGCCCAGTTGTCTCCAGCAGCCCAAAATGGGCTTGCACACCTTGATCAACCTTTAAACACAAATATTACCAGAAAATATTACCAGTAGGTTTGTGTCTTTAAACTTGGAAAAACTGCTAATAATGATATACATAACTTCTGGAACAGATCTACTTTTACCTGATTTCTGTAATTTTCAGCCTAAAGGAATCACATTTTCAAGATTTTCTTTTCTAACTGCAAGTGGTGAAAATACCATGTTTGCAAAAAACCCTGTCTTTTATTGCTTACTCAGATGATTCCAGAACACAGACCTTTAAAAGAAACTGTTTAACACAGTAACATGAGCAACAAAAATCACTGCTAATCGTGTTATTTGATCCCTGTTTCCAGTCCTAAATATATTTAATTTTGCTGTGGCAGAATCATTTGTTGTCTGAATGCTGAAAATTGTTTTCCAGCACTTCAAGGCACAGAGCCACAGGTCACAAGAATAAGTTATGTTTAATTTTTATATTTGTGTGTTTTTCCAAGCATACATGATTATGTAGTCCTCAAATTCTGCTGCAGCAGGTTTTGATCTTACATATTGGGTATGCACAGAACACTCAGAAGCTGGATTACGTGACACTGTGGTTGTCACAGGTCAGAGGGAAAGGTATCTCACAGAGCCTCACCTCCTCACTTGGTAGGCAAATTAAAACAGTATTAAGCAGTGTCCATCTAGCAGTTTCTGCTCAGGAACTGAAATCACAAGCTGCATTCTCTCACGTGCTCAGTTCCCAAGACATAATCCATCACAGACTAACTTTTACAGGCTACATGAGAGTGTACAAGACTTTTCATAAGTATTGTTTCATAAGACCTATCCTAAGGCAATCCATGGCAAAAAAAAAATGCACTAAGACTGCCTGGATGTTTGTCATTTGTGTGGAACTGATTTTATTTTTTAGCTTGTTCATTCTAATGCCTGAATCTCTCTTTAGCACAACATAGTATTTGTAATACCTCTCAGCAGTAACGTTTTCTGGTAGCTTCTTGCAACACAGGCAAGTTTGGTGATAGATAGAAGAGTTTGAAGTTGGATGCTAACATACAAGACCAAAGAATTTTCTGTATCAAGGAACCAAGTCTATTCAGCGATTTATTGATTATAGCAATATTTTATAATGGACTGTAAATGTGATGGAGATTCAACAACTGAGGAAGGAAAGGACATGAAAGAGAAGGTTTTTAGCCTTCTGTAACAGGAAGAACTCTCTGCAAGTATTCTCATCTTTCACTTTTTAAAATTAAGGCAAAATCCTAGCAAATTAAGTGGGAATCAAGTCTTCAGAGAAAGATGGCTTCAGCCATGCAACTGAATTTAAGCTTAATTTCCCCAAGAGGAAAAAAAAACAAACTACATTTTCTCCCTCTGTCACAACCAGGCACAAATCAGCATTCACTCTCACCTGAACTAAGAGATGACAAAACCTAACGTGTGGCACAGAAAATTAAAACCATGCCCTACAGGCAACACGTTCAGGAGTCTGGCGAGGAGAAGTCTGCACCCAACGGCTGCTGCTGAGCGGAGAGTTGAGCAACTCAGGGGAGGAACATCCTCAAGTTCCTGTTTATGCCCTGCACAAGGCTGACACAGGAGCAGGGCAACTGAGGCATCTGCCTGTCTGTCCAGCCACCCTCTTGCATCCTCCTCAAAGCCAAGTACTGCTCCAGCAAGACTTCAGCAGCTCCCTGGCTTCGCATCTGCCCCACGCACCAATGTCTGCTCGGCTACAGATGTCCTTGGGGTATGATGGTAGTAAAAGGAGTACAATTAAGTAAGTTAATAATCATCTAAAGACTGAAGGCTACAAACAGAGAAAGAAAACTTGTCATTTCAGGGAAAGGTCTGGCAGTGTCCCAAACTTGCTGAACACAGATTATCAAGGCAAGGAAAGGAGTTGGGGGGAAGAAATGATAATGGGATTACAAATAGCATTAAGGGAAATAATCAGACCTGCTTCAAGTGCAGTTCTCAGAGGAACAAAAGGTCAGTAAGAGACAGTAGATAAGCTAAACAATGGCTAGAAAATCGTGCTGAGATAACACTCTCCCCCCCAAAACTGTATTAGTGACTTATATTACTTCCCAGAAAAGAGGATGCTGCATTTTAACATTATCTGTATGAATTTATTTTTTTAAATAGAGATAAAGGAAATCAAGAATTTAACAAACAGGCAATGGAGGACAGGAGGCCTGGGCAAGAAAAACACTCAACACATGCTTAAACTGTTCAAGTGATCACAGTGACATTGATAAGGCCCTTTACAGGCTTAAAGTTAGGCTAGTCCTTAAGTGCTTTATTGGATCTGAGCCACAGGGCACACAAAGATTAGCAGAACTGTGGCTTGGATGAATCCTATCAGCACATGTGAAATGTTCAGGGACAGCAAGAAAAAGGCCAACAGCTTCTCAACATAGCCCACATCTCAAAGTACATAATGGATTTGAACTTTTCTATCAGCTGCAGCTGGTCAGATCAGAAGACATCTGGGACAGTGTTATTTACTATTAAAACATAAGTGCAACTGCTACAGAAAATAAATGTCTGTATCCTCCTTTTGTCAGCGAGCTGCCTGAGCAGCCAACAGGAATAGCTCAGCACAGAAGGAAGCATCACAGAAACCAAGTTAATGAAGTTTCACCAGTAAGAAGTGTTTGGATTCCCACCAAGCAGCCAGTAATCTGCCTGGGTGGTGGAATAAACTCAACTATATTAGAGACCCATGAAGGCTACAATGTCCATTGATACAAGGCTAACCAAAACAATAATAGAAACAAGCTCCTGCTCATTTACTGTTGTTACAACTGAGTACACTTAATTTAAATAGTACAAAGTAGCTGGTAACATTAAAAACCCAAAGACTCAGATGTAACTTGGCTTCAGGAAAATTAAATACTGGGAACTGGTTAGAACTCCTGAAGAAACTAAAAGCAAACAAGCAGCTACTTCTTGGGCTATTCACAACCATTTGGAGCCAAAAGTTGACGCTGTACAAAGAAAATCTTTGCCATTTCAGGATTTCCCCCCTCTCACAGATTCTTTTATTAAAGCCTGTAATTCACAAAGCAAATCAAAATGCTTAACTGTGAGCACCAGCTGGGAGGTGAAAGTCAATCTGTGTAGCATGCCTGGTGCTCTTTCTTCTGCTACTACCAAGCACAGAAGTTCCTGTCTCAAACTGTAGATCCTGGTTCCAGCACCTCTCATCACCCCAGTCTTCAGATTAGCCTCAGAAACAAAGATTTTTCTGGGCTGAGTCCTTAATTACCAAGTGTTCATGAGGTGGAAAAGACAAATACTTTGATCTTCTAGAGACAAGAAAAATTATCTTCCCTTTCCTCCTCCATCTAACACTTTCCTTCCATGAGGCTGACAGTACCTTTCATGCTAGAAAAAGATAACTTAAAATTAATTCCTAATCCTAGCGACTGTAGAAACTATTATTCTAAATGGATAGAAATATTTTCATGTTTATAGCAATGAGTTTCCAATGTAAGGCTCAAAAGCATGAGTTAAAATGCTTCTCCTTTTTTATAAATGCAATATTGACTCCGGGCAGGGAGGTTAATGCATGGGAGCAAACACCACTTGTGTTTTGATGAGAAATGCAGCTTAGAAAATTCAAGTATTTCGGGATGATTTTGCTGCCTTTGGGAAAAATAAGGCCACTACAGCCAACACCTGCCATGAGCTTCTAATGACCCATACATCCTTAACTGTCTCATACATTTTGAGGACAATAACATGAGTCACCAGCACAGGTAGATATATAAAAACTCAGCACCCACTAGTATCCTAGCATGCTGTACATAGCAACCCAATACTTCAGATACTCAGTAATCTCCACCAGAATCTCTCACACAGCTCCAACATTTCCTTTATAAAACATAAAAAATTCTATTTGTTAAAAAAAAAAAAAGCTGGTTGCCTTGCATCACAAACAATGCAATTTTAGTATTCAGCTTCCTTACATTCCTTAGAATTGTACCTAATTTCCTTCTGCCAAAAAAAAAAAAGAATTATTATCCAGCACTTCCCATTTAATTTAACAGCATATGAACCAGCACAACTACAAGCTAAACACACACTGAAAATGCAGCTACTACCTAGCACCAAGCATTCATACTGTGTCACAGCAGAGGTTTTCCAAAGTTCTTGAATAAATCCTCCAGAACACTTCCCAGCACAGCAGAACCACATCTCAAAGAGGGGCATTTACTACCAGGACAGCTTTATTCTCTTAAGAGACTCCATATGACCAAGAAGAAAACCATCTTTCCTTGGATGGGAGCAGAGATGAGGTTCTGGTTCCCAAGATCACTGAAATACCACATTACAGTCCCAAGTCAAGCTGCTCACTCCAAACTGCACCACAAGCTGTTCTGCACATCAGCTATCCCAAGCATGCAAAGCCTTTCAGACTGACAGCCCTGCACGTGTGTGGACTCCTGCACCACCTCAAAAAGGATGCTTAGCACTACAACAGAAACATATATCACTGCTGTGTGTTTAAAGATCTGGATAAAGCCTGCATCCTCCTGGCACAAGCAGTCCTGCAAACTTGTGCCTCACCAAGTAGCATAATGAGAAAAGGCAGTACACAGCATAGACCCGTGTCTCTCCATAGACTTCCTTCTTGCCTTTTTTATCCTGCAATAAACCACCTTCTAAATCCATGCTCCTGCAGGTAAGGCCTTGCAACCTCTGCTGGTGCCATTGCCCTTTCTTCTTCAGACCTGCTCCAAAGCCAGAAACATCCAGGAGATGCCAAGGGTCACCTCTACACCTCAATGTGGCTAGAACCCATAAGGAGTTACTGCAGCACACTCAGATCTGCTGACTCTGCAGCTCTGCTGTAATGAAAATGAGACAAATTCAGCCAAGCCATCACCTCCTTCTAACCTACCTCATTTTGGCATGAGTGCAAGGGGAAACACATGCACCAGCAGCTCTTGACCACAATGAGCAGTGAGAAGCAGCAGCTTCTCCAGCTGGTGGAGCATTGAAAAAAGAGCCTACATGGCTCCAGCTGAGAAGGCACCATCAGCACTCATGCCCCAACATCACAAATAGAAGCAACCAAGTTTTGAGAAAGCAGATATTGCCTTCAACAGTCTCACTGCTGGAGTGAGGGAGTACATTATTTTCCCCAAAATATGAACATAATAGAAGATATTCTGGGAAATGAAAGTTTTACATAAGAGTTTGTTTTTAGGGTTTTATCCAAGAGTAGAAGCAAGATTAGAGAATGAAGATGAAAAAGAAAGGGAAAGACATGTCTGGTTTGGCTTGCAATCACCTCATCAGGTATGAGGGAGAATACTGGAAGGGGTTTTTTTTGCCTTTTTTGGCTTTGAATACTTCGAAGGGAAACTAAATTAGAAAACTGAGTTGAAAATGGAAATTTTACAGGAAGGATTTTGGTTTAGTAGAAAATCATGACATTGCATGTAAAAACTGGACTGAGCATACGCATGGTGTTTCAGCTGGATATATTTCACAGCTAAGCAGGGGCTACCACTAGATCCAGAATAATCCTTAGACAAATTCAAGGCTATGCACCATTCCATCACACTCTTCTCAAAGTAAAACAAAATACCCACCCCAAAACTTCCCCACCTACACACACAGCACGATCACCCTGATATTTCTAAATGTACTGAGCAGCATAGAGGATGTCTGCCTGAGACCAATCTGATATTGGTCCAACCCAATATCCCAGATGCCCTGGGAGAAGAGGCTGCTGACCACTGACCACAGGCAGACCACATTTCCCACAGGACCAGCACACGCTCAGTGCTCAGTGGTAGGGAACCACTCACTGTGCCTTCAGGGTGTAAAAATGGCATCCTGTTCCCCCAAAGCATAGTCAGGGACTGGAGAGGTCCAAGCGACCATCACGGTGGCAGAATGAATTAAAACCACACTTCTAAGCCCAACAGTTACAGCTTTCATTTTCTTCCAAACTGAAGGCACAATTATAGCAGCACCCAGACTGCAGCCACTTACACCAACACACAGTTCCTGGTTTGGAAAACATTCATTATTTCATCAGAAAAAAACCTTCTAAAAAAAAAAAAAAAAAAAAAGCCTTCTAATCTTCTGATTTGCTCTAAATTCTTTCCTCTGAGATTAAATTTCTCTTAGCATGCACATACATTGCTATTTCTGTATAGTTTCTCCATGTGCTTTTTTCTTCTGCTTACCAAATACCTGTTTTGATGCAGAGTCAAAAAAAAACCCAATTTTTAAAACTTCAGAAACCCCTAAAGCTTGCTGCAAAACCAGTTTTATTTTGTCCTACCTGTATTTGAACTAGTCCAATATTAACACAGCTAACCAAAATGATCAACAAAGGACAAACTGCTGCCAAACAGCATCTGAGTTTCCTCTCCTGTGAGCAACCAAACACTAGAGAAACACTAACATGGAAGTAATTAAAAACACTCTTAAAATAGAACCATAAGCACATGGTGCAAATTGCCAGCTCACAGCACGAGGGGGGAAAATGCTCTTTTGATCTTTCTGTAGTGCCATTTTAAGCATTTGACACTCATCTGCAATCTCTATTCTGAACACAATCTTCAGAATTCGTGTTGATGAATTTTTCTAATTACTCCACAGAGTGGCCTTTGGTTTTGCTTCTGAGAGAACAGGCTGTTCAGGCAAAGTTTTCTTGGATGGACTTTTAGCATCCTAAACAGGATTCTGGGCAAGACCATTTAGGTTCAGTAACTTTTTCTATTAAGTTTTATGGTATTCATCTACAAAATCAATATCCTTCATTTAAAATCGGATCTGATAGTTGAGAACATCTCCCTAGCAACCATAACCCACACTTGTAGCTAAAGAATATAAAAATATTTGAGAAGTCTTGTACAGGAAATGCTATTTTGAAAAACTAACATGAAATAAAGAGGAAATTTCAAGTCTGTCATGTTGATCCAGGCTGTTGGGTTTTTTATTGACTTGGGTTTGGTTTTTAATTTGCTCTTTTAAGACCATCATGGAAAACAAATAAGGATGAAACTCAAGGGAGATGATGCTTTAAGGAAGTGCTTTTAGGAACTTATTTCAAGAAAACAAGTAGGTACTGATTATCACTGGGAAAACCTAACGTCAAGGTCTTCTTTGAAGCCATTTAAAGCAGCAGCAAGTCTCTCCTTCCACTTGACAGCAGAGTGGAGCCCCAGTTAACTGGATCTATAGGATCACTCCCCCAATTCCTTCCTGCAGCTCTGAACCAGGTCATTGGTCCACACTGTCTGCAAAAGCTGCATTGTCAAGACTACACCAGAGAAACTGCTGGAGTTGGGTATGACTAAACTGATGGCTTTGTGTCAGAGAAAGGCATGAAGAAAAGGAAGACTGATTCAAAAGTCCAGGAAACACCTGGAAATCACCATTCTGCTTCTGCTTTATAGTCTCACCACTTTTAGAAGCCAGAGACTACAGTCAGGACTGGCAGGGTTCACTTCTAACACAATGGATTTAAGTTAAAATCAAAGAGGGAAAATCAAAAAAAAACCCAAAACTTCTGCAAAAAGACCAAGTTCAAATGGAGACTTTTTTTTCACTGCCAAAACACTTAACTAGTACTTGTTTACAGCTGCTTACCATTGTTGTTGCTAGAATAACCCAATCTGTGAAACAGTAACTCCTTTGTGGGCCAATTGTGGCCAAGATACTGCTTCCTTACTCTCACTGCTGAGACCTATAGTGAAGCTTTATTTCAAGTACAGTCAAATGCTGAATAACAGCTCCTGATCTGCAAAGACTCTTCATAAAAGGAAACTCTACAGAGAATAAAAACATGCAGCTTTCAGCTGTTTTTATTCATTTTCTCAGCAAAAGAGAAAACAATGTCCCTGACTGACCTGCACATTTGGAATAATTACCATAGGCATATTTAAAGTCACCTGCTGGAGACAACTATATTTCAGACTACTAATTAGGGTTCCACTGAAGCCCCAAAACTCTAACTTCCAAGTATTTTCCAATCTGTTACGTGTTAATTACTAAGGATATGATTAATGCTGTCACTGCAACAGTTGATGAGCATGGTGCTTACATATCCCAGCACATAACATGCCAAGTCACATACCAAGGCGTTGACATCCTCAGTTTTGTAGATCAACATCCGTATCTCTTCTGGATCGCCACTGAAGATCGCTTGGACCAGTGGTGGCTGGAAAAATCAAACAGAAACAGCAGCATTAAAGGTTTGTTTCTTTCCTCTTTCAAAGGAGAGCACGTTATTCCTGCTAACATTTATTAATGCTGCCCACGGACACCATATGACCCCAACAGCCAAGCACCAAGAGCATCTCATCAGTAAGGGGTATCAGTTTGCTTGAGGATGCCCTGAACTCATGAGTGTGTTTGTACATACAGTGAGAGTGTGTGTGCACAAACAGGGACCCCCATTAGGATGGCAACTTTTGTCAACAACACACAATTAGCCCAGATGTTCTCCGTGGCATGTAAGGGGAAAACTAATTACATCAGATATTGCTGCATGCTTACTGTTGGTACAGATTAATGGTCATGCACTACACATTTAGAAACACAACATTATGCAGATAATGAATTTCTGGGCAATTACTGAACATCTTGTATCTTTTTACTGACTAAATATGCAACGAGCACAGTTAATTTCAACCACCCAAGAAGCGAAATAATTATCTTATTGTTTGAAGTCTGTTATTATGCTATTATGAATGGGAAGGCATAAATAAATAATCAGGCATGGGGAGGAAACAATATGCCCTGCTCGTTCCTCTGGCAATGCTGGCGTCACTGCTGTCAGAGGGAGGGAGCACCACATATGCTCAGCTCCTCCTCACACGTCCAGAGCTGGCAATTTCAGCCCTGCTGCCTTGGTTTGCTCTGGATGCCCAGCAGCAAATATCCCAGCTAGTAATCAAGCTGGAAGAACACAATCTGTTAAATGAAAAACACAACAACCTCACTGCTGGAGACTCAGAAAAAGAAGGGGACAAGTCACCAAGATACCCACCCCTGAAGCACAGAGCTGAAATAGTCAGTGGCCCCACTGCCACCACCACCCCTCCTGGAGGCAGCGTGTGTCCCCCTCCAAGCTGCCTCGTGGTCCTACTAGCAGAAAAAGGTTTGTGGTGCCACGCAACCACCAAAATTTAAAATAACTCTGCAGAATGGTACCATGCATGTCTATTTAAACACATAGTTCTTAAAATTCTAAAGGGTTCAACTATCTTGTAAACAAGTTATCTCAAAATCCACAAACAAGCTGCAAGAACAGAGAAAATACCATTTTTTCCCTAACCTTTTCACTGCAAAATTAATCATATTCAAACGTGGAAAATCCATTTCTAAGCTGATGGTGTCTATTTTAAGACATATTAATCCCTTATGTCCTTGAGAAAGATTCACACTGGAATTCCATTCTTGCCACTCCTCCAACGGAAACAGGGCTAAAGCAGCAGCATCTCTCACAACTGTCTGCAGTCTTACATTTTGCAATGGATGTTTGAGAAAGAAAGAAAAACAAGCTGCACTTCACAGGCACCATTTAGCATGCCTCCTTCCCAGCCCCTGTCAGAACCACCACAGACTGATCCCCACTGGAAGCTGCCAACACCCGACCTCAAGAGTCTGAGTGTTCTCTCATCTGCACAACTCAAACAAATCAGAATTTAACTAAGACTTTCCCCTTTCTGCATCTTTCTTTACCAAAAGAAATAAAGTGATTCTCTGACCTTATGCCCACTAATAAAAATATTTCCTAGACTTAGCGCAAACCAAACACTAACAGCTATGAAGAGCCAGCTAATATTTATGAAATTAGAATGCTCACATAAAAATATTTCCATTTCATGTACATGTATTGTATTATTTAAATAACAAAATAACCAGGAATGCAGAGAACTCCCAAATTTCGAGCAGAATGGCAACACAACCCAGTGGCCAAGGAACAAACACCCACAGCAGCTCAGATGGGCCTCTGAACCCACTTGCAGGTACACCCAGCCCCTACTGAAAGGTGTCAGCCTTACAGAAAGCAGACTGAGAATAACCCTGTGTTCTTTAGAACTGTAACATATGCAAGATGCAAATCTCAATTTTTGCCCACCATACCTCAGTTATATCTACATGAGTTCCTTCTACCAAATCCCAGGGTTTATTGTGCCTCTGAAGCAGGTTACAGTCTCACACTGCAGCTACACAAACCCTGTGCTGCCAGGAGCTTGCTGCCATGTACCCATCTGCAAGGGTCTTAGTCCTTCAGCCCTTTTTTCCACAAGATGTGTTTTTTTATAAATAAATTACAATAAAATCTAACACTATGGAATGTAACAGCAAGAAACAGAGGTATCAGAGAATAATCAAAGCCCGTGAACTGTAAAGAAGATACAAAACTAATAACCATCTTGAGTCACTGCTGTGCAGCTTTCTCCAACTGGCCACTTTTTTAACTTACTATTTCATTATTTCACCTCATTTTTCAAAGGCAGTGGTTTTGAAGCGAGAAACACGTTATTGTTAAGGAATTTTTATTACCTATGAAGGCATGTGTCTGTGTGAGACACAGCCATGTACAATGACCTGTTTAGGAAAAGTATGTCAGAAGTATGTTGGGGCACTGTTGCTGCAGTTTGGGGCCAGAGCTGAGAATGTGGACTCCCATCCATCAGCAGGGGGGAAGGAGCATTGCTCCATTCAGCAGCTGACAGTGATGAAGTGGAGCTTATGCAGTTACTTACACGTTGATGATGGATGTCCAATGACCTGAACAAATTACCTTTTTGATCTTCAGTGATAACCATGTTCATGCAGGAATGACTTCAACTTTAAATAACTTCTTTTTTTTTTTTTTTTTAAATTCCTGAAGGGTGTATAAAGACACTTCCTAATTATCAGAGAGATACAGTATCTTTTTTGGAAGTAATTTCTAAAACCTGCGACATCACTAATGGGTTATTTCATTAACAGAAATATTTGGCTTGAAAATCCTTCAAATTCAGAAGTTGCCAAACACTCAAAATGAAGGGGGGAAAAAAAAAAAGCAAGCACAGAGCACATTATATATAACTATTATTAGAATTAAGCAAGGGTGCAAGTTTTGGAATGATGAACAACTGTTTCATTAGCTCAGCTCTTTGAATCAAGTTTCAGTTGGGAGTGTTCACATTTTTTTCCTGAAAATGTACACCAGCAGCTAGTAAAAACCTTTCAGAGTTACTATTATAAGTATGAAACTCAAGAGCGTTCTTTGTGCTGTAACAAGCATTAGAATAAAAACAAAATTTTACCTGCAGATATCTTCCAGTGTTGGAACACATCACTACCTTTACTGCATATGGGGCAAACACAAGCTGGACTCCCACCCACCAGGTAAAATTAACTTGAGAGCACAAGACCTGAGAGTACAGGGAAAAGCCAAGACTACTACCAAGCAGTATTGGCAGGTCTCTGAACCCCAGATGTGATAAAGTATTTAAGTGGACTGTCTCAAGTGGAATTTTAATTACTACATCTGAAGCAAGTGCTGAAGCTCCTAGCAAACCAGTTAGGATTTTCATCAAGTAAGTGACATACACTAAATATTTCATCATGATTTTAGATACTCTGACTCACTAAGAAGGACTTATTTAAGCCAGATTTTCATTTAAGCCAGATATTCATTTGATAGGAGCTGGAGAGAGACAAGGAAAGGATGATTGATTCCCATATCAATTTGATACAATATACGGTCATTTGGTCTTGTGAATAAACGGCAGTTATCTATTGATCCTTTACTTCTTGTAATTGCATTACATCAAGTTGCTGGACTAAACACTTGGATATGGCCATGTGCTCATTTCTCTTTAACTAGCAAGACAACATACCAAGACAACAGCATCATTTCAAATTGATTTTGTCAGTGTTTTGCCAAACACCTCTTTTTTCTGTATGTATTCCCATTAATCAGGAACACAAGGCTGTCTGCAATTTCACATCACATACATCCACTTCCTTCCACTGGTCATTGCACAAAGATTACTCCTCTTCCTAATTTTAATTTAAGACTTTCTCCCCCCAAGTGTACAACACACAAGTATCCAAAATACTGTTTTAACTTGTAAGTCTGTATGCGTGAGCAGTCATTAACTGGACTTCTCTTCATCCTTAGAGTGTGTTTCCCTGGTGCTTAGTATTTATACACTTCCATTACAGAAATTATTCAACACTTAGCATCTTTTAACAGGTCTTTCAGTTTATTTCCCTTGCATCAGGGGCTAGCCTTTTACTGTGTTTTAGGAATTAGTTGTTGGGTGACAACAAAGAGAAGGTTACTCTTCTTACTGTTTTGAAGACTGTGTTTCTATTATTGAAGTTTCTATAGACTGGTTTCTGAAAGAAAAGTACTTTCATTTTCATCTACTGTTACTTTCTCCTGAAAAAAAATATATATATAAACTGTGACTAGAGCTAACTAACTGTTTAGCATTAATAGCAACTTTGTACCTTATTTTTTTAAAGAAAGAGGAGCTGAAGGGGAGTGTGGGTGTTTGCATGGACAACCCAGCATCTCCTGAACCTGCTCACAGCCTCAGTGCCCAAGAGCCTGTCCCTCTCACCTATCAATTCAAATGGTGACCTGTACCTTCATCAGAACACAAAGCAATGCTCAGTGACCAGTTGCAAAAACACCCCAGTGCACACCCACAGCTACCAGCATGACCTGACCCTAAGGGATAGGTACTGAGCAGACCAACACCATCAGGAGAGGATGTCTGCAAAGACATTCACTGTGCTCTGAACAATGCTGGCTCTGTATCCAGTGCTTTCTGCTCCCTCCCAACGGCCACTTAAACGCTCAGTAACATATAAGTGGTTCCAGATTTTAAGTAATTGTTCACAAATGTCTGAATAATTCATGTGATGCTAACAGGGTCTGTAGGTAATTCCCACTTCGGCATGCATTCAGCTAGTCCCATAGTGGCTTCACAAATTAAGACTTGAATATTTCCAGAAATATTTGGTGCAGAAATAGCTGGAATGCGGTGATTCTAACATGATTATCAGATATTGCCATTGCTGGTGACATGAATAAAACCCCAGTTTAATCACTGGTATACACTGCTAGCTGGATGATGATTACTCACAAGCTACCAAGCAAAGCAGCTCCAGCATCACTGTGCTGGGCAGCTGGGCAGCTCCTGCAGCCTGCAAAGCCTCCAGGCAGCAGCTGCACTGTCACGCACATCATTAGGGGAAGGGGAAAAAAAGTATCATCACTGGCAAAGGGTTGAAGTAGTAGCAGTAAAGATGCCTGAAACAAGATTGTCTGACGAGAAGCTGAAAAACATCTCCCATGAAGGCTCTTGCTTTGAACATGGCTTATGCTATGCCTGCAAAAGGACAATCTGAACTGCTTAGACCATTGCTCAACCCTAAAGAGGGAGCAGGGCCATCACAATGCATCCTGTGTCACCTGCTTTTAGATGACTGCACCTCCATACCAGTAAGCATTTGCAATGGCAAACCCAGCTTGGGACTGGAAACCCAAGGCTGGGGTCCCATGGGCTCCTGGCTCTCTGCTCCCAGTCAGCAGGACTCCAACAGCTTTGGCTCACACCACACTCACAAAACTCTGTCTCTGGCCAGACAGAGCGGGCAACAGATCTGATTCTATAATTAAACACAATTACAATCTATCATTTAGTAAGTGATGTGCAAACCAGCATATACTTCAGTTCATTCTCCCATAAGCACACTGCTTGTGAAGGAATGGGAATAAACCTGCTTCACATCCCTGCTTCCCCAGTATGAAGTGCACCCTCCCATCCCAGTCCTCTTTGTTGCCAGCCCTTTCCCCTCTCCTACTCGCCTTCTCCAAGAGATTTGAACCTTTGCCTCAATCTTTGCTGCCCCATTTCCATGCTGCTGGAGCAGGGGAGCAGAGTTCTTGGGTGATGCACACTTGAACACCTTTAACTGCAAATACACACTATCAAATACACAGTTGCATTTCAAGCAAGTGAGAAAGAAAGGAAAACATAAGCTAAATGAAAACTATCTGGGGAAAAAAGTATTATACTGTGATAGCTGAAACTTTAACACAACATTGATTTAGTCAAGCTTTCATGATACTTAAAAAGGAAAATAGTCAGAATTGAATCTGCTTGTGCAATGCCAGATCAAGCCTGATAATTCTGTTCACACAATTTCTGATATGCCATTCCAGACGGTGAAAGAAGCCTCTCAGCAGATCTATTTCTGGCTGTTAGCTTGGCTCCAGATTTTGGCTGCCTCCCATTTTTCATTATGCCCCAAGAATTGCTTATGTTTCCAGGTGAAGGGAAGGTTACATCCTGTCGTTCCTGGAATCCTGGAATTCCTCTGCACACCAAGCACGCTGCAAAATAGCCTATGTTTTGTTAAACTTATCAGTTAGAGTCACTGAAATAACTCACGGTGTGTTAAATTTAGATCACTTCTAAAAAGGAAAAGAGCCAAGCATGTTTAATTCAGCTGGCCCAATGTCTTTTCCTTCATTCTCATTACTGGAGGCTGTCTACCCATCTCTATTTAAGTGGTGGGGTTTTGGTTTGGTTTGGCAGTTGTGCTTGGGGGGTGGTTATTTTAAGTGCCCACAGATCATATCAGAAAACTAGTTAATAAATACTGTCTTGAAGTTACATTAATCAAGTGGAGACCAGGACTCAGCATGCTGCAGACTAGTTAAAATAAGAAAGCATTTTTCAAAGGAGACAAAATAAACATAGTAGCATAACATTTGTTATATTCACCAGCATTTGTTGCCCATTTTAGTGGGGAACAGTCTGTCACAGACGGCATAATGAGATTTGTTGGAATATCTACGAAGATAGAAGATAATTGGTCTAATGGTAGCTGAATTTTTTCTTGTCCTCTTGAATTTGTTTGTCCAAAGTTTCTTGGGGTTTTGTCTTGATACAAATTGTGGGTTAGGTAAGATCTCACAACAAACATATCAATGACACCATTAAATACACATGGGATTGTAATGGCACTACCAAAAAAAGGATCCAATTCTTTTTATACATTCCCAGCAGCAAGTGTTGCATTACTAATCCATTTGAGTATTTCTTGTCACATCGATATTTTGACTCATAGAGTTTTGTATTTTTTTGAATTTGAATTTTGCCTTTTGGTTTTGTATTTTTCTGCCTTTTTTTTTCCCCCTCCCACGTAATCCATGCATCATCTAGGCAGGAGCAAGACAGAAGGCCTGGCTCCAAGGCAGTGTTTCTGAATAAGAGCATAGCAGGGAGCAAAATCTCTGGAGGTAGAAATTCCAGCTGGTGTAACTCAGTTTAACTGAAGTCCCAGGTGAGAGACACGGTGCCACGTTACATCTCTTGCTTTCAGAAGAGCCCTGAGCTTTCTCCCAGTCAGAAGCAGGTCTGAGAGGTGGCCAGACAGCATGAGGTCCCAAACCTCCAGAGAAATAAAATGGCCAGTGTCAGGGCTGAGCAACAGTAACCTCAGCGAGAGGTCTGCTCCTCACAAGAGATTCAGAAATAAAGCAGTTAGGGGAGAAGCTCACCCAAAAACCATCAGCCCTACCAAAAGCTTCATTTCCTGCTTCCTTGTCTTCGAACACATTACAATCACATCTGCAAGGTTTTATTTTTTTTACCAATTGCAGAGGTCCACATCTGCAAGGTTTTATTTTTATTTTTTTTACCAATTGCAGAGGTGTTCAATTCCACAAGGAAACAAAAAAAAAGGCTATTAAAACCAATTCTGTGCACAGGGGAGAATGCTCTGGGGAGCAAACAGGTTCATGCTGGCTGCAGCATGTCCACCTAAACTGACACATCTCCTCCATTCAGTGGCCCCACATCCCCTGGCAACCACTGACATCCTGCCTTCACCCAACTCTACCAGCAGCCATGGCAATCAGAAAAAAAAGAAAATAAAAAAAAAGAAAAGGCAAAAAAGAAGAAGAAAGAAAAAGGAGAGAAACAGAAATGTCGTAAGTTTATGTCTCCTCAGTTCCCTTAGGAAACTATGACTTATCTCTCTATTCCTTGCCAAGGTGGGCATGAGCAAGGACCTCTACACATACTGCAGGTGGTTTAAGTGAACTCTTCCTCCTCCAGTGCAGCAGCACAGCAAGAACCTGCCTTTCATCTGGCATCCTGGACACAGTAGTACAGAGTAACAGTCCCATGAATCTCTGTGTGTACTGTGATTCACTGCTATAGCTGATAGACACGGTATGCACTCATACTCATCATACACTCTAATAAAAACCCTTTCATTTTTAGAAGATTAATCCTGATTTAGAGAACTATAAAGTTGCATCTGACCCTTACAAGACTCTCAGTAAGACAAGGACTTCCGCGGGCTGACAGGGTCTGGATTATTTTAATGTACACACAAAGACAGCAGCTAGGAAATAAATTTGCAGATACTCCTGAACTACAAGCAACTACAGGGACGTCGGAGGGCAGGATCAGAATTTACAGCCACCTCGACAGATTATACAAACAAGAGGGCTGGAGGAAGATGAGGACAGTGTTCAGCATGCAGGAGAATGCAGCACGCCTGTCAGCAAGAAATCCAGAGTGGTTACATGGCAGTTTTGTACAAGGCAGAATTTGAGACAGCAGTTTGCTAACCGAATGTAACCGAACAACGTTATGAAAGAGGAAGAGACCTTAAAATAGGAATCTGGCTTGCACAGCACACTGTCATCTTTCCACACTGCTCAGTACTGCTCCGGCTGGGACCCGAGCGAGACATTTAGTCTGGGGCACCACTTGACTTGTAGACCAAAACAGAGCTCTAAAACATGATTTATAGTGAAAATCTAAACAGATCGGAGCTATTCAGCCTACACAGAAGAAAATTTAAAGGGAACAAGAGAAAAATTTACAATAGGCAAATGGTAAAAGAAATGGTTTTCCACAACCCAAAACATACAGAGTTTGAATGGCTGCACGCAAGGGGGATGCATTTCTGCCCCACTAAAGGCAAAACAAACCAGGACATGGGTTACCAGTCTGGCTGAGGTACAGTGTACTGCAGAAGGGCATAATTTCAAGAACATATCTTATCCAATGATCACTGAAAGTCAAAGGATTCTGCAGGCTTCAGGAGTCAGGGGACTGAACATACAAAAGCAAACGAGTGCAAACAAAATTCACACCCTGCTTACATAAATACAAAACTTAATGCAAAAAGGATAAGCTACAGCAGACTGCACTTCTAATAAAAAAATGGAAAACACACACCTTCTCGCATTTCAGCTGGGGATTACACCATAAAAGGGGCGATTACTCAACTAGTGTGGCACATGGTGCTAGAGAAATTTCTGTAGAAATCATTAAAACTGGATATATTTCCAAAAGTTCAAGGAAACACTAGTGCCTTTGGGTAGAAACACACTAATGCATGGCACGACCCCAGCATAACTTTCAGACCCTGTTTTGTTCACTCACCAGAAGGTAATTACAGCTCTGGTTTTCTTCATGTAACTTCACACACTGAGTTTCTGTTGAGGACAGTTACATTTTGCAGTCTCATGTGTTCCTGAATCTCATCCTCCTCCCAGCAGTGACCTGTAACACTTCCCAGGTCCTGCTGTCACAGGCAGCTAAACCAACCCCCTGACATTAGCAAACCTGTGGGGTCATGGAAGTGACATAGGAGAGGGACAAGACATTTTAAGGACCTGAACAAAATCTTGACACATTCAACCTGCTCAGTCTTCCCACTATATTACAGGTGGGTCTTGCTCATGTTCAAGTTATTTCCCCTTACACTGGACTGCACTAATGTTATGTCTCCCGATTTCTCTTGGAGGGTCATGGAGCTCACAGTGCTCTTGAAGAGCACCACAGTCAGTTATGTCTGTCAGGTGGGTTTTGCTCATGTTTATTTCCCCTTACACTGCACTGCACTAATTTTATGTCTCCTGATTTCTCTTGGAGGGTCATGGAGCTCACAGTGCTCTTGAAGAGCACCACAGTCAGTTATGTCTGTTTTCATAAAATAATCAAATCTTTTGCAGATTCTAGTCATTGACATTCATTTTCTGCACAACAAGTATAAAAATCAGATTAAAAATCTTTAACTACTGAGCCTGATGACAGTGTTATTTCCATTAATAGCAGAGTAACTATGTGTGAACAAGATCAGTCCATAACAGCATTTCATCTCTTTCTTTGCATTAGGCATGCTACAGTTGGCATGGAGCTCTGCTCAACAACTGAAGCAGATGTTTGACCTCTATTGTGAATCTGGAACAGATTTGCAAAGTTAGCTTGATTCAACATATCCTGATAATATCCTTGTACTCATCATCAACCAAACTATTGAAGCTGACAGGAAGGAAAAAAAAAAGAAAAAAAATCAATCAAGCTCTCAAGCTCTGCTGATGAATGCAACATCAGGTAGCCAGGCCAAAGAAATGAAATGGAAATTTAAAAAGGTTTCAGAATTGGCTTCGCTTCAGAAACCAGTTCAGGATCTTCCAAGCATGATGCATCTGACTGTGATAAATCCAGCAGCTTCAAAATGACTCTGCAGAGACCCCAATTAAACTGAAAGATGAGCCTGAGAGGTGTAAAGAGCTATCATACTCTTTCTTCCAACAAGTTACCATGACAAGTTATGAACACCTTTGTCTCAATACCCTCTGGAAAGGCTGCAAGAGGTCTCTGAGGCTATTGCCACAGTTCAGAGTTAGTGTGAACCTTCCCTTCACCACACACAATCCCCTGCATTAAACACATCTCCATATCTGAGAAAAGTTAATCTTGAATGAGAAGCACCAGTCAGAAGTGGAAGCATATGCATTCTCAGCAGCTGAGGAAGTAGGGTACAAATCTTCCTCCTCCTACTTCTTCTCAAAGAGCTTCTGACCATGACCATAATCTCTTGCTGAAACCTTCAGCACTGAGAAGGGAGGCAAGAAAGGGGCTCAGGGCCCCAGCTCCCAACACAACTAACTCACTGGGTACATGCAGTTCTCTCTTCACCATCACTTCCAGTTCCTGCCCTACAAGCCAAGTGGTAAGGTCTGCAGTCAGAAGCAGCCCAGCTACGTTAGAGACCCTCTCTGTCCATATCACATCTAGACTCACGGAGCCCCTCTGGCCTGGGATAACTGCTGCCCAAACAGAGCTTTCCTTCTGGGAGGCCAAGGCTCAGTGGGGAGCTGCTCAGCCACGGTGTGACCATCCAGGCAGAGGAGGGCTAAGAGTCAAGAGAGTGAAAGAGCCCAGTCCCACTTCAGACACCCTTCTGCAACACAAACTGCTCAGGCAAGCCAGAAGGGTGGGGGGCAAGCCAGTTTTTACAAAACTCTTTTTAAACCCAAACTGCAGGTGCCATTTGTAATCCAAACCCCTTTTTTTTATTTTGCTAGAGAGGCTATAGCTTACTAAAGCTAAAAGTTCATTAGACTTGCAGTGTAACACTTTAGCTTCTCATTTATTATTTGTGAACCATTCCACTTCAAAAGTGAAAAACTCACTATTGTGTGTTGCTCTGTCGTGCATCGTGAGTCTGATGCCAAAAGGAACACTTGAAGAAAGGAATACTTTAAAGCTTAACAAAATAATTAGATATTTTTTAAACAGAGGTTTTACATGAAAAGACAACAAATCTGTATCTTAGAGTCTCTAAAAACTACAGATCATGAGCTCCTCTCCAGTTCTTTTGTAAATATTCCTGTCTTGTCAAATTTAGCCCAGTAAATATGTGATCTTACTACAAAAGAAAAAGCAGCCCACCACCACTTGATCAGCTAATGCATGTAACTGCTTGTTGTCAAGGCAGTGGCAATGTGCTTGACATTCATTCCTGTCTGTACTGTTAAGCAGGGCATTATTCTCAACCTCTCTCTAATGACAATAGCAGAAGGAGCTGGTGACAGCTTGATCAACTGCCTAACAAGATAAGGAAAGCTGAATTACAGTAACCTCAATAGACGATAATGCCAAAACAAACCCCAGGATTTCCCAGCCCAGCCTGACTCTACTGTTCTTTTAGGATTCCTTGGCCACCCACTCTAGCCACACCACTGTGGGTGCCTGTGGTATTTGAGCATTTCCCTCTGACAGCCAGCTCTCCGAGCCCTTCTGCCCACCACAGAGGAGTGTGTTTGAGGAAGAGGTTGAGGAGCACATCTGCACTGCCAAGAGCTACCCCAGGTGCCTTTTTTGAAAGGTATCTTTCTAGGGTCATGCTGTGGAAGATGAACCCTCTACAGTAACTTAAGAAGCAGGTGCTGACCTTACAAGTTTTCCTTCTAAATCTCATGTAAATGTCAAATCTGAGTCTGTGGAAAGAAATGAGCAGTCACCTCCACTCATTTTCGTAGTTCTTTACAAGTAAAGCTTCAAAAGCCAGTGAGATCTGACAGCACCTAAGCTAGACCCAGGTTCTTCACTTACTCAGCTCTTTTTGAAGGAACTGGTTTGGTAAACTACTGTCCTATTTCGTTGTCCAGTTTGCCCATTCCCAGGACAAGCAGAACGCATTTAATGGCCACCTACCACTGTTTGCATCATTATGAACACTCTCAACATATGAAGCAGTATGATCTTCAGAAAGGAAAGGTTTCAGAGGGGTGGGAAAGGTTGTGCCATCTCACTATCTTAATTCACTGCCATTGTAAGGAGTTAAAAAAAATGAAAAAGAAAATAAATTTTTTTAAAAAAAAGGAAGCAGCCTGTTCCCAAAAGTCTGACAAACTGTTTTCACTGGGACTTTTGCACAGGGAAGTACGGGACTCTCTGCTTGCAGCCACATCACGTAGGCTCCAGATTCCCTTCCCCTCCCCTCCAGGGTAAGATGAGTAGGACAAAGGTTCCTCTACACTACCTGCAAAATCTCATCAACCAACTGAAACCAGACTGCAAATGGGACTTGCCCAAGGGGAATTAACTTCCAAAGCACTGAGCTAAAACAACGGTTGGCAAAGAGCTTTAAGCTATGGGAGTATGGTGATCTTAGGGAAAAAAGGTGCATGTACCCTTCTCCATCTCAGTGAGATGCCTGTACAGATGATTTCAGGCTGTTCAAACACCTGCAGAATCTTGAGGAAATTATAAGGGAGAGAGGAGGAAAAGCAGCAAAGTCTTCCCAGTGAGGACAAGCCATCCCCAGCATCCTGCCCTCCTGCTTTGAATTAGCCAGCATTAGGGGCCAGGCTTCAAATCTGACCGGACCAAAACTGGGACTCCACTGGTCTTGATCCTCCAGGCCTCAACAGAAAGGACATATCCTGCCATATGCTTTGAGTAAGGCAATCTGGATTTTCAGTGGTCTCATTTATAATCTAACTCAGACTTCTAACGTGCAAGCTGGACATCCTGCACAATTTAGAAGGCTAAATCTGTACACCCAAAAGCACCAGAGTGGAACACAGAACATGTCTCATCCCTTCCCATGCCATAGCAGTATGTAGACCATGAGAGCAGACTGCATCTATCTGATGTAGTCTAACTCCAGTTCCCCTGTTCCCTGAAACTGGTTCCTAGAGGCATTTTAAGTATTTCTCACTTTAATTTTATTTCTGTCTCTAGAGGAGCTAAAAAAAAAAAACAATAAAACCAAAACCCAGCTCCAAGTCATATTAAATATTTGAAGAGATTTCTGCAAACCAAGAACAAGACATTCCTAATCTAGGTCACCTTATAAAGATATTAGTGTCACCGTGCTAAATTTCTACTCTCTGAGACAGAGCTGCCACCAGCTAACTTGCTGCACTGACAGATTCTGAGAAAAGCCTCAGGAAATACTTCAGGCAGGTTTCTGTGAAGAAAGAGAAAGACAAACCACATTGCTATATGGCTGCACCCAGCCCCCCCAGCCCACTGTTTCAGATACTGGAAGCACCACACCACACAGTGTGTAGGAAGTCACAGCTGATAACATGCCAGTCTTATTTGCAGTTTTTCACTGGAGGGCTGACTCCAGCTTCCATTCAGGTTGCTGTTTTAAGAGAGCAGAAGCTGGCCCCCAAGCACTCTGAGTTTGCTCAGTGGTGTTTAACAGAGATAAGGGGGGAAGTAAATCACAGCTGGATGTCACTAGCCACATGCAGCTTGGGCTGGAGCTATGCAGTAACACTCAACCCAGGCAGACCTAGTACAAGTCCTTCATCTTCCCACCTTCACAACCTGCTATATCTGTCTTATTGACCATGTTTATCTCCTTTCTCTTCTGACAATTAATGTCAAACTAACCCCTCCTGTCAAGCTTCCTCAGGCCAAGGTAGCACAGGAGAGGAAGAAGCCCATGGAGCTACAATTTTGCAGGGAAGAATCATAATTGCTAAAGACAAATTGGTGACAAATATTGGGAAGTGAAGAGGAATAAATACCATGTTCTCCCCCATTTGTTACAAGCATGAGAGCCTGTAAACATTCAAACACACAAGCTCTCTGATGACCACCGCGTCCTCTGGAGCCTCCCTCCTGGCTACAGTCTCAGACCTACAGCCTCCACCTTTCCAGAGCAATGTCACTTGAAAAAGATTTGTCCTTTGTATATGATACAGCAGAAGAAACCAGAGAAATAAAAAGTGGACTACCTGTTTGCCTTTTTTGCTTTTTTAAATTACATATGAAGAAATAAGTTTGTTTTTAAAAAAGGACCGAAGTAGAATAACCAGATTTAAGGCCAAAGTCCTGAAATGCAGAGTGTAAGGCAAGTTCAGAATGTGTAACAGACTGAACTCAGTCCTGTCCTGCTCACTGAACGTGTCCCCGTTAATTACCAGCATGACATGTGCCAGCAGCACCAGTGTGCTGTGACTCAGGGCAGACAGAGAGATGCTCTCTTGCTGCTTTCATGACACAGGACTCAGTTTTCGTGCCTTCATTAAGAACTGTCACATAGCTCAGTTTAAAAAAAATTCATTACATGACCTGTCATGGAGGTGAAGCAGTTTTCCTAGCATGAGTACAATTCACAGTGCTGTCCCCACAAAGCCTCAGCTGGAAACTTCGAAACAACATAAAGAAAAGATTAAAAAATGTATATATTAAAGATCATATAGCTTCAAACCACGAGCATTTCAAAACAGCTATTCAGGATGGATTTAAGCAAACTACAGTATTATTCAGCACCCAAAGGATCACACCAATTCAAACCACCATATGCTGTACTGTTGGAAAAGTCTGTGCTTCTAAAAAGTCAAGAATTATACTCTGAATTAGAGTCTTCAAGTAATGCCTGTACCACACTTTGCAGCTGGAGACAGCAACATGTTTTCATCCCACAATCTCAAAGCATCTCAGAAGGGTGGATCCCAACTTCACAGACCAAGAAACAAGCATAGAGAAGCACGTGTGAAATTGTTGTAGGACTGATTCTCCTTTCAAGTCAGCTCTTATGCTTTCAACATTCGCAAAGCACTGAAAATATTTCTCCAATACTTTTTGTTGAGTGACAGCATTATTAAATTTCATAAGTAAATTGGCATTTATAGAAGAATTGGTGATAAGATCTGTAAATGAACTGCCAGGCAAGAGGAAGGAATTGCAAGAAGGTGGGAAAAAGGTTTGTGCTCTCCTCATGTCCCACCCAAAAAAGGTATTTATGCGAACAGAGAACCAGCCATTTGTAAGCCTGTATGGTATCACATCTGCATACCCACCAACTCACTCAAAAAGCCAAATTTCAGAATCCTTCCTCGTGCCTCCTCCCTGGTACAGCTGTCCCTTCTCACTCCCAGCTGTGTGCTTTCTCCCACGGAAGCAAGAGGTCAGGCTGTGAACGTCAGTCCCAGCCCCTTTCCAAGGCAGGTGCCACAAAAACAAGTCAGGGCTGTATAAAAAAAGCCACCTAGCTCTGAATCTGGTTTCAAAACCAGAATGGCATATGTACATACTTAAAACACTGCTCCTTAAAGGCTGTCCATCAGAGTATCAACCAGGCATGAAGATTCCCAGAAGGAAACCACATCAAGTAACTGAAAATCACATTTGTAGCAGTGAGACAGAACCTGGCACATGGGAGTTTGAGAGCTTGGGCACTGCAGCTGCAGTGGAGAAGGCAGATAAGGGACACAGAGAGCACCAAGCTGCTCAAGCTTCTCATCCCCCACAGACACAGAGCATCCCAGCTACATCAGAGGAACCTCTGGGAGTCAAGTGCCCAGCTTGGTTAACCAGGGCTAATCCAAAAGCCAGGAGAAAAGACCCAGACACTGAGGAAATGTAAAGACGAATCACTTTAGGGAATCTTTTTGCACCCCTGGTTCCCTCTGCAAAGATAAAATGCTATTTCTCTTATGCTCAGCTGGACTCCACTGATAGCAGTGCTCATTCCACACTGGCCTGTGCTGTGGAAACCCAGGCAGAGGGAGAGCTGAGCAGCCCAGGAGCTCATCTTCCCTTCCTTGCTAAGTGGCTGGCCATCAGTCACGACTGACTCCCAAGGAAAGGAGCTGGATTAGTGATTGTTCATTCCCCAGCACGCTGCTGTCTCGTATCACATCAAAAATCCCACCAACGCCCTCAGTCACACACATGGCACAATAATTAATCTACTGCTCGGGGGGAAATGATCCTCCCCACCCCCTCTCCCCACAGGACTGGTTCAGAAAACAAGGCAGAGCAGCGAGAAGGTCTGCACCCCAGCATGCACCCTCCACAGGCTCTGCCACTGAGGAAGGTCTGCACCCCAACATGCACCCTCCACAGGCTCTGCCACTGAGGTCCAGTTACCACGGCTCTCAGCTGCCCAGCACTCCTGGAGGACAAAGCACATCCCATATCTAAACAGCATCACGTCAGAGAAATAACCAACCATTTCTCAGGCCCACAGTGAAACTAAGGACAGAAGGATAGAAGGAAGGAAAGGAATAAGTCATTTTACTGGGCTATAGATAGAGAAGATGAAAAGTGCTTCATGGAAAGTATAAAGCAGAAAGCAACAAATATACATGGATTTTAATTTCCCAAAATATTTAATCTCAGGTAGGTTTTTTGCAGCTGTATCATAGAGCTGTCTAAATCCACTGCTGGCCAAGGATCCAGCAATATTTCTGGGCTCCCAGTGTATATATATATATACAGCTTGCTTTGTAGAGCTAGTTGAGTAAAACATTAAAATGCCATACTGGATGAGTTTTACAATAATTTTCCCCCCCATGTAAATTTAATTTCATTTATCAGTTCAGCCTCAAGTCAGGAGTTCAATATTTAGTTCCTCTTTTTAATTACATTTTCTTTTCATCATGGCCTTTTCCAGATACATGTTTAATCAAGGTGTTCATCGTAATATAAAAACTACTAGAGTGAAAAGAATGAAGTAGTAATGTTCTCATCCTTATACATAACTTCTCATGTTAAACTCTAGAAGTGCAATTTAAAAAAGGCAACGGTGTCATTGAATGAAGAACCTGCTAATAAACCCTCAAGGAGAAAATAAACCAAGTAGTGGTAAAGATTAACAAGCAGAATACGAAACCATCATACCTTTTAGAGAGTATCAGGGACACGTCCATGCTTCAATAAGAGAAAATAACAGCAAAATATAAATTTAAGTTCAATGCCTCCTAATTTTACCTTTATGATACCAGTGACGACTGCCAAAAACACAGCACAGATTTAACTATGTAAATAACATGCCAAGTTTGGAGACAGAACTGGCAGTCCACATAAGACCATTACCTGAGCCGTTACCTGGTCTATCAGTAGCACACCAGGTCAGAGACTAGAAGTCTAGTCTTTTTTCTCCAGTGAAAAAAGAAAACCAAAACCAAACAAACATGTATCCTGATAAAAATCTGTGTGACCCCAAACCCTTCTATTTCACGAGACTGCAAGGAAGGGTTAATGCTTATTTTTGGCACTGCCTATGGGCTGTGTGAGTGATAAGGGTTGATACTACTGTCATCGTTGTCATCCATCTTTCATTTTGTCTCTTCCCACAATGAATCACTCTGTTCTCCATGATTATTCAAAATAAAACTTGCTACCAAACATCTCAGGTAGTGAAAACAGGAAAAATTGCTGTAAAACCTGCCATATAAAAAAAAAGTCTTTATTTCCTCCTACATATTTCTTGGTAGTCCTTCCTGGCTCCATAATATACACATCCTCTCCCCCAGTTTTGTCTGGTTTGCAGTCCTGTTTCTGCACCCCTTTTTCCTTGCTGTAGTCACTGATGAGACCGTTTCTTCCTGCAAAAATTGATCATTTTTAATCCACACTGTCTTCTGTTACTGTCTGCTTATTGCAAGTAGACTAAACTCCTAACTCCTCTTTTTGCTATATCATGTAAAGGCATGTTGTTCATCAAGCCCTATCTACTGAGGAAGTTTCTAAACTAGGCAGGAGGTAGCTGCTTTGCTTCATAAAGCATGAGCTATTACTCTAATTTTTCAGCTTTTTTTTTATTATTTACTGCTTAAATAGTTTTTTGACATTTAAACTTGATACAGCCACATAAATCTTCTGAAAATACATAACTTTAGCTGGAGTTTTAGACAAGCCTTTAGAAGACTGCAAGGTTTTTCTTATCCATCAACATCTTCCATTTAGCAGCCTGAAGAATGCACAGCTTCAATTCCTCCTGCCTGTCTTCTGTACCAACCACCACCCTAAACTGGGAGATGCTGGGTGACAGTTGCACACACTGCTGAGGCTGTTCTGAAAGTTCAGCCACCTTTATCTTTTCAAGTCCAGGCAGGTTAAGACTGAAACCTCCAACCTAAGCAGTGCCTCCATTCTGGAGATCTGAACTGCCAGTGTTCTGGCATTCTGTTTTCCAGTTAAAAAAAATTCACTTTGTCTTGGGGCTCTGGCAAGCCAGGGGCTGGGCTGAGCTGTGACAGCCTGAGGTGCTAATGCCCCCAAGCACCCACTCTGCACCCCTGGGGCAGCAGAGGCACCAGAACAAGGCATGTGCCACCCCTGCAGTCGCTCAGCCACCAGAGGCACAGCTGGTTGTCCTGGCAGAAGGAAGAGCCTCGCTCCCCTTAACCCTGCTCTAGCACCAGCTCCCCTACAGACCTCCCTGGCACTCATGTTGGCCACAGCAAACAGTTCTGGGGAGCTCTCTCCTACTTTCCAAGAGGTGGCAAGTATTTTTCTGCTGGTTTGAGAGCCTCAGAAGCTCAATGAGCAGCTCGGTGAATGCTAGCACTGGCATGCATGATGAGATAGGAGTATGCAGCAAGGGGCAAACAAGGGTCCAGGACCATTCCTTCCAGCCAGACATCAGTAACTGCTAACAGGAAACTTGCTGGCACTTCATTCAGGCAGTGTCAGCAGTGACAAGCTTTTCCCAGTGTGACAACAGTAATGGCAAGTCATCCATTCAGTTCTCACCAATCTTGGGACAAAAAAACACCAGAAAAATTGTCCAGGATGAGTCTAACAGCCACGAGCCCATATCAGAAAGGGATGAATCCCTTGCACTGCAACCCAATTTGCCAAAACTTGTCCATCAGAGCCTTTATATGGGGGAAAAAAAAAAAAATTCTTCTGTTGCATGTGTTCAACCCATTAAAATTAGTGTTAGAAAAACTGAAGAACACAGGGTGGGGGTGCTACAGATGGCCCATGCTGCATTGCTGTTAATGCTTTGAAAAATCAACATGAAGATCAAGTGGTTCAACTTTGCATTTGGAGCTTAGCTTTGAAAAAGGGAAACACAATTTGGCCAGGAACCTGAAATATTTTCAGGGACTGAGGTCCAACAGAAAGCATGTTTAAGGTCTCTGCTTTCATAACAAACATTTTAACAACAACATTTTGTTCCTTTGAGTGCTAAAATAAAAACAAAAAAAAAAAAGAAACAACTGCAAAAAAACTGCCATATATGGATGCAAATAATATACAGATTTCTTGTAAAGATTTCCTCAGTACCCAGAGAAATAAAAGCCCTAAGGACTTGTAACCTAGCTCAGGCTGTATGCACTTTGGGACAACCACCTTTTTCTTGTGATTATCCCATTTGCTTCAATGTCAGCAAACCCCTCAACTTCTCTTGAGATCTCCAAAAACGTCCAAGAGAAAGAGGCTGGGAGAGAGACAGGCAACAAAAGAAAAAGAAAGCACCCTGCAAGACCAAACAGGAACCTTCAAATGACACAACACTGTACTTCACTTCATCTCATGAAAGCAAAAGTGTCTGTCTGCTAAACTTCAGCTTCACCAGGCTTCACAGTTTCGCCCCAAAGGAAAATGCCCAGCATATACTGTATGAAAGGTAACAGCCAACCCTGACTGGCAGTTTATGTCCTCTCCTTCACACAGGCATAGAGGCTGGACAAAATAAACCACATAAAATGCATTTTTATAAGTGGTGGAAATTAATTTTCACAGAGTAATTGGGGAAGGCAAAAGAAAGTCCTAATAGGACACTGAGCTCTTCATCTTGAGAACACCAGCTCACATCCAGCCCCTATCAATGATGGACAAACCTGTCACATGATGGTCACCCAGTGATCTGGAGAAGCAGCCATATTGCTAAACAGCATGTCTCTTCACAGAACATTAATCCCAAAACAGGGCTTAGTCTGTCAGAAAAGCAAAATGTGGAAAATTTAAAATGCTGTAAGACACTCAGGACAATAATCTCTTATGTATGAACCATCCAGCTGAGAAAGAGGGAAAATTATATTCCACATTTAGTTTTGCTGATGTGAGTGCATAACAAAATACTCCTAGTGAAGACTAGAAGAATTTTAAAGGGTTTTGTGGGTTTTTACTTTTAATTTTAGTCTATGCAGTTCACTGAACAAACTAAAATACAGCAGCACTAAATGTGGGATGATTTGGTGTAACTGGTGTAACTTTGTCTATACTAGGAGGCTAAAAAAATTTTAAATCAGAAAACCCCAAAAAGTGCCTTGGGTTGGCACAGACATTAACAGAAATAGGTAGGCAGGATAGGTAAATAGTGTCATTCAGATGTAGGTGATGCATATGTGGATCCATGCACTGTGTATGTTCCCACCATTCCATGGAAGCAGTCCTGGCCCTGACAGCTGACCCAATGACACTAGCAGAGCAGGATTAACCTACTGGAAAAATCCTCACTTTTACTTTTCCAGAAACATGGCACTCCTCATCAAAACCTTACAGCTTCACAGCCCAGATTCCTGATTTACTGTTGGGCCACGAACAACTCTCGTAGTCACCAGATTCTCAGGTCTTTAAGGTTTTATTTGGGGGCTTTTCAGAGCTGGGATAACTGGTGGGAAAAAAAAAACAAAAACAAAAACAAAAACAAAACAAAACAATGAGACAACGTTTCCCAAACCAGGAACAGCAGCAAAACACAAGGGTACCAAAGATGTGCAAGAGAAACAAACCACATCAACATGGGTACCTCTGTGTTGTTCAGACAGTCGCACACGTCCCAAGCACCTTTTGACTGTGTATACGCTGGGTCCCTCAGACATCCATCCCCTCGGGTCTCCCTCAGGTAACCCACTTCTGGGGGCAGCTCAGACTCCAACAACGTTTCCCAAACTTGCCATAGATAATACAGGTCAGATACAGAAGCTTCTCTGAAAGTTGGATTTGTGAACACACGAGCCAAGCAAGATTTCACACAGAACCAACAGCAAACTCTGCCTCTGAAAGCATGGTGACAATGAGCCCATCAGGTGCCTGGGCTTCAGGCTGGGAGTGTTTGTCACTGAGGAAGACCAGGTGAAAACCAGTGCCCACAGAGCTGCGTGACTCACAGCACTCATCTCGGTCAAGATGGTCCTGACAAAAATTTCATGGGACTAAAAAGAGCAAGTAATGCTTGGTCATCATGCAAAATAAAATATAACAGACACAGAGATCTTATTTTCTTAAAACAGCACAGGCCTGCCATGTGACAGTAGGATGCTAATTACTCTAGTTAAGCACCCTTCAGAGTAAAGGACGGGAGGGAGAGGGGAGAGAGACAGAGAGTAATTAAGGCTTCCAATTATTATTTCAAAACAAAAGAGCGCTCAGTTACAAGGCTGATCCTCTCCACAGCAGCTCGGGCTCCTCAGCAGGGATTGCCCGAGCTGGGACTGGGCAGGCACAGCCCCAGGGCAGCGTGGGCAGGGGCAGCGTGGGCAGGGGCAGCGTGGCACTGCCAGGCAGCCAGCTCCAGCCCAGCCCACAGAGCGGGACCGGGAACCTGGCGCGTGGCCCGCCCGCCTTCGACTACCAGTTCTAGTAACACTCCTGGCAAAGCTCCTGCAGCCAGAGAGAGAGGAGGAAAATTAACTCAGGTTTAATAAACACTGGAGGGTAAACATGATTTCAGATAGACACCAGACATAAATACTTCATTGTTTCTTAAAGACACAGCCAACTTCTGGGCAACAGTGTCTAGATCTTAAAATGAGGTCTCCCACAGTTTTTCCATATGTCTAGCTACAAGAAAGGTCCTAAGAGGTTGGGTTTTTTTCCTTCCCCTTCACCATTTCAAACACAGTATCACAATGTCTCAGATGACATTAGAACAAGAGTGACTAACTGGAGGCAGGTGCCTGTTACTGCCCAGCCAGCTAGAGTATCCTTTGCAGCAGATAACCTTCCAGCCAAGGCAAACAGCATAACTAGGACAAGCGTGTTTGTAGGGTCAGGACCCAAACAGAAACCCACACAGAGAGTAGGGAAAACTTCATCCACACGTAAGAGTGCTGCTGAGAGCACCCAACGATACAATGGGCCTCAACTGTACAGACCAGAACAACCATATCTCCAAGTTCCACATACAATGAACACTTTCTACTATTTCGCATGCTTGGAGCCTTGATATTTGGAAAATACCAGCAAAGACCACAAAAAATGAATACAGGTAAGCAGAAGAGAAAAGCACAAGAGCACACAAGACACTTAGCTGCAACAGAGTCTTTACAGAATAAGTAACAATCTCTCCCAAATAGCTAGCAAGAAATTATTAAAATGCAGCACCTGGAGAAACAGCAAGGTAAACCTCAGCCTATAAGTTTGGCACATATCCTACGTTTTGGGAATCTCTTGTAAGAAAAGGTATTCTGGTTCTTGAACTCTGCCTCACAGTCATCAGCAATTTCATTTTCAGTGCAAGGCCGTCAGGGTTCTTCACTCATGCAGGTGCCCCTTTCAGAAGACAGCAGCACTAAAGTCTTGATTTTGGCACTTTGTCGATAGAAAATTCCTGTTGTAAATTACACTTCTGTCATGAGCAATTCAGGCTGTGCCAGCCCAAAGTTGCTCCCTGACACCTTGTTGACAAGTTAACAAAAAAGCATCCACTAGCTCAGATCATCATCTTCCAGAGCATCAAAATGAACTGCAAAAGATGGTACCTTGGAGGTTTTTGCTAGCAAGAGTCACAGAAAGCAGTAGCAAACACAAGATAAGTGAACACAACCATACCAAACTACAGAAAGTAATACTAAGTGACAACCCATCCACTTTGCTCCAAAGTCCAATTTTGACAGGTAAGTACAAGATCTAGCAATCTATGTTCTGGAGAGAAGTTTCAGTGTGAAAGGCTACCATCCAAGTAAGTCCCATTTAAAGCAAGACTAAATTCTGAAGGCAAGGAGGGAATAAATCAGGAGCAGCTGCGGGTTACAGCTAAATCCCAGCACATTTCATGGGATAAAACAGGCAAAATATATACAAATATATTTGAAAAAAAGGATGAATTCTCCATGAGACAAACAACAAGAGACAAAGGAGGCTGTGGGAAATGTTGGTCATGCTTCCAAATGTCACAGGCACAGTTAGGCTGGGGCAGAACAGAACCAATAGGTGCTCACAGCCCCAATGTCTGCCTCCCAGCAAAGCTGTACAATAACAAAGATGCATCACAGAGAAGAATCATGTCAACAGCAAAGAGTCAAATTATATAGCCCTGCTGACAAAGTCAGCTCTGCAAGACTGCTTTACCTAAAGCTAGTGAATGAATTAGTGAGAGTGGAAAGAAAAAAAGAACACACTGTAAATCCCCCTGCAACAGCAGAATTAACACAGAAAAAACGCGAGTACCCTCTGGGGAGTTTCCAGGCTGCACAGGCTTCAATTACTTTACAGCAGCCACTTCTTAGCACAGAGCAGGAAAAAGACAACGGGCTCTGTCCCAGCTTACAGTCCAATTAACACATGGCAAGTCAGAAGAGTTCAAATTCCTTTCAGGTATTGATCTGTGAATCCACCCACCTGCATTCCTATAAATAGCCAGAACATCCGGAGCAACAGCCTGACCTGTGAATGCTCCCATAAACACAGCATCAAGGGGAAAGCTTCTGCCTTGTGAGCTTGGGCCAAAAAGATAATAGTGAAGCGTCCCACTTTTAGACCTGAAACTGAATCCAGGCTACTACCATCACCAGAACAAGCAGATCAGTTTTCCATATCAACAGAGGCACAAAAATCTGAACAGGCGTAAGGAAGGGATGACACATTTTGAAAAGAAAGGTGACAGGAGGCCAAAGGTGGAGCAGATTCAGTGAAGAAAACCCACCAATCCACAGGGCAACTCCTACATTTCTGTTATTTGTCACAGTCACCAGCAATGTGACAACTGCTTTTTGCCATTGAGCAGCAAGACAGTATCTTCACAAAGGGAAAAGGGTGAGGTTGAGACCGTGCAGGATGAGCAGCAGGCACACCATGGCCCATGTAGCCCAGGCAGAGAGGTTCTCCAGGGGCACCAGTGCTCAGCAGAGTCATTCTGCATTCCCATCCAGAGTGCAGCCTGCTGTTTCCCTGCCCTCAAACCTTTTGGGTCACGCATACTTTACAAAATTCACATCAATTTTTTTCTTCCCACATCTTCCTGAAAGAAGAACCCAATCCTGTACTGGTCAAGAAGGGCTGTTATTATTATCCACAGGAAGAACAGGAGATATTCATCTTATCTAAGGCTCATTGTAAACAATGGATGGGGAGAAGGGAAGTGCAGCCCACACCACAGCACTGCCATTCAGTCCAGCCCTTACAAGCACCAAAGGTCCGAGTGCTTTGCCCTCTGTTTGCAGGCAGGGCAGTGGAGAGGTGAGGCTGGGGCTCTGTCCCAGGAGGGGAAAGGCAGAGCCCATCAGCAGCACTGCCTGCAAAACCCACCCTTGCTCCAAGCAACACTTCCAAGACGTGGAGATCAGCACACGGATGAATCATGCCTTTCTTCACATAAAAAGAGGAAAAGGAAAAATATTTCCCATTCCACAGGCAAGTGATTTCAGCCACACCACTCTCATGTGACTGCAGCCACAGGGGACAAAAAGAGGCACTGTGCAGTCAGATACAGGCTCAGCCCAGACCCAAGCTCATCACTTCCTCAGACTGGGCCATGGAGGAGCAGTGCTGTCACAGATCTTCACACCACCTTCCCCTGAGGCAAGCAAAGGGACCTGCAGGAGCACAGAGGCACTTCCAGGGGCAGAGAGCAGGGCAAGGGCTACCACCGCTGCACCCACACTGCCTGCCCGCCCTTCCCCAAAAGAGCTCCTCTCTGGAGAGTAAGGACCATGTCCTGCTGGGAGAAGCTCTTGTGCTGTTCTGTATTTGAATGTCAGCTGGCACAATAACAGCCTAATTCATTAGGAGGGCTCCCAGGGTGATATATTTCTTTCTTTCTCTGTTTTCTTTGGTTAGGAGGGCTCCCAGGGTGATATAACAATATTTCTTTCTTTCTCTGTTTTCTTTGTAAAGAAATAAAAATCTTACTTTCTCTACAGAACAACATGAAGAAGTGAGCAACTCTATGTTTACACAGACTTTTGTGCAGGAACCACTAGCCAGCAGGTCACTCCAAAAGAAAGACAAAATCATTGATATAGAACTGTTTTAGACAGCTATTTCACCTATTTCCTTCTAAATAAACCAAAATTACATCAGAGGTTCTTGCTGAAATACAAGTGAACTTCTCGTTAGTTTTTAGGAGATAAGAGAGGGAGGACTTAGAGGACAACAGAAATCTTTTGTAAAAGGGCAGAAAAATAGGGGGAAGAGCAACATGTTAGTGTCAGGTAAGTATTCAAGCAGCAAGTCTCTAAAGGAGCATGGGTCTGCAGAAGTTCAGCTGCTCAATAAGCTTCAGCTGCATGAAGAAAACATTCAAGATAAACAAAACATGGCAATGTTCAAAGTCAGGTTCATGAGCAGCTCCATCACTTCGTTATGCTGGGACATGGCAACAGGAAAACCATTTCTAAATGTTTTGACAACTTTTCTTACTTGACAGCACAGAATCACTTTTCGTAGGCAGCCATTTCAGACCTGAAACAGAATTAGATGTGCTACAGCAAGGATTTATAGTTTTTTCTGAAGGTCTTAATGTTTCTTCCTGCCAGCACGGCTTGGCTGACATGAAAGGAAGGATGTGCTGCAATATAGCGGCGTTTACTTGCAATTATCTGTTTGCTTCAAAATATTAGTGTCTTCAAAACATCTTGGGTGGAGGAAAGAAGTGACAAATCATCTAAAGGGTGGCAAGAGGAGGATAAGAATTTCCATTACAAATTACATGTTAGGTTGTCCCACCCCAAAAAAAGTCATGATGCTATACTAGGATGTGAGGAAAGAAAGAGCATGGTTTTTTCTTTACAGAGGCTACCATTTGCTGTCTGAATCTCTAACTCACTTCAGAGAGGTGAAAAACTATCCTTCACTTTACCAGATGAAGTAGGTTTGGGGATTTTTTTTTGAAGAATTTAACAATCACTATTTTGGAAACACTATTTTGAGGATACAGATTGTCTTACAGACAAAGTAGCCTGCTCCTGAAAGCTTACTAAAGCAATTTTTTTTAATAAATTGAGCCCTGCCACAACATCACTTTCTCATATCTTTGCTCTGTTTTCCTTCAGAAATGGAAATAATAGGAGAATTTCAATCTCTGTCTCTCTTTCAGTTTATTCTCGTGAAGAAACGCTGTTAAATTGTTAACTTTATTGAGTAATGTCAGGGTAGATTCCAGCTCAGTAGACAGTAACCAGGGAATACAAAAGACACGTTCACAAATTCCCTCAGCAGAGCTGGCGCACCAAACAAATGTATCCACCACCAAAGCCAAAACAACACAAAGCAAAAAAGCAGTAAATTAAGCTATGTGTAACTCGGTTATATGTACCAAAAAAAGCATGGGTACTTCCTCCACCAAAACCATTAGGCATGCTGATAAACAGCAAGCAGTGGCACCTAGCCAAAAAACTCATCGTAAATAGCAAGAGTTTTTTACTACAGGAGCCCAGCTGGGAAGAGATTTTTTACAGAAGCACATTCATGGATTTTTAAGTTTATAATTTCAAAGGTACATATGAAAAGGTTAATGTGCTTCTGTTTCTTCACTTCAGAGGTCACGAAGGAGGCAAAAATAAAGCACTCTTTGATACTATCACAGACTATACAGAGATGCTATTTCACAGTAAGAAGCTGTCTGGAGAAAGACTGACTAATATTCTTTAAAGCAAATAGCAAATGCTTCTATGAACTCTTACAAATCTGTTTCATGTTTTTCAAGATAAAATCCAGGGGGAAAAAAATCACTGAAGTTTCTAAGTCCTTGAATTCCTGTGTTAAATAATATGCAATAATCATCGTTTTAAATTAAACCTAGAAAAACATATTTTAAGCAAATGCAGCTTTGTAGCTTTTGCAGATGAATGTGCTTGAGTTTGCACCTTGGTCTCTTCCCTGTCCCAAACACACATATGAGCTTTACATCCCAGCAGTAATTTCAAGATAAACCTTTAAGCCAGCTTCTGGTGGTGCTGCAATGTGTTCTAGCAAAACCAGAAAAGTTTCACTCCAACAACAAAGTGTGTCAAGATATCATCATGTTCATTAAAATTCTCCATCGAGTTCAAGCTTTTCCACAGCAAAACCTCATGCAATGGGAAAGTTTCCATCCGTTCCTGTTCCAAACGCTGTCCACTGCCTGTCTGGAGGACATCTAACACACACTCACTCCTACCCCTACTGCACAGCAGGGAACCCAAGGACCTGAAGGACAACAGCACATCACCAAAAGGACCACGAAGAGCTGAACTGTGAGGTTGTTATCCATCATATGGCAGGGCCAAAACTAATTCAACATTGCACCAAGACGTCGCCATGAGGAGCCAGCAGCCAGCTCCCCTGCAGGGAAGGGAGTGTTACCCAACAGGACAGACATTTCTCATCGGGGATTGCAAACCTGCTGCTGGGTTGGGTTTTTTCCCACTTCCTCCTCTTTTTGCTGTGGCTGGTGCTGCCTGAGGGAAGCACGTGTGCACATTCACATGCAGC
>NW_008598430.1:0-13614 GCF_000691845.1 Merops nubicus
CGGGCGGCCGCGGGACTCCCACCCGGCACACCCCGGTCCTGCGGTCCCCTTCGCCCCGGCACGTCCGCGCGGTTCACCTGGGCTGGCTCGGGGAGCTCCGGTCGGGCTGGGGTTGAGACCACCACCCCAGGAGAAGGTCCCGGGGAAGGGCAGCGTGATCGGTTGGGCTCGATCACCTTGGGGGTCTTCTCCAATCTGAACGGTTCTGTGCTTCCCTCGGTGCTGCGTCAGAGCGATTTGGGCAAATACCCTGTTTTCTTCCATGTGTCTAAGTAGATTGTACGTGAGTAGATTATCACAACCCATCTATTCCTCTGTACTTTTGAGTGATGTTTACGTGACAAACACGACCCAAACCCATGTGTGTGCCATGCCCTGCATGACCCCTCATGCCAAGTGGAGCCCAGCACGGTGAGCTGCTGTGAGAGTAGTTCCCACATCAGGTACTGGAGCAACACCCCTGGTATTTAAAATACTCCCAGTGTTGAGCGAGGATTCGCAAACTGGTGTGTGTTGGGGATTATTTCTGGTTAGACCCAATTAGATTATCATGTCTAAGAAAAGAATAAGCCTATTCAGTCAGGAACCCCCACTGACGAGCCAAATGGTGAGTGAGATGTCACGATTATTAGGCACGGTGGAAAAAAAGCCCCAGCTCCCATCGCTCTTGTCGGGGAAGCCCGTGGCTGTTGTACAGGTGGGAGATGCCCCCACGAGCAGCACGTGGCTCAGAATCGCCTCTTGGTTCATCCTAACTGACCGAAAGGGTGCCTGGCTTAATTTGTGGGAGGAAATTAGTGGTTTTGAGTTCAGGCTGATGGATTAAATCAGTAAAAGGAAAGAGAAAAGCAGAGAGTGTTAGATCGGTGTAACGTCAATTTGGGAGATAACAGGACTGTGCCTGGAAGGTCTCCAGGGACATGAAAGGAGTCGATGGCATCTGTTTTTAAAGAGTGGCTTAAAAGTAGGGTCGGGGGACGAGTGCTGTGGCTTTGCTGGAGGCAGCAGTGGGTCTGTGCAAAGGGGGTGCTCCCATCAGGTGGAGCTGTGAGGTGGGGGCCAACCCCCACTGCTGGAGCAGCCCAAAAATCACCTTCAGCCTGTTCTCAAAGCCAGGTGAGGATGGCTGGTGTTTGTTGCAGCAGCTTCCGGGAAACATCTGACCAGTTGATGAAAGAATAAACTCCTAGGCTGGTGTTATTTTGTTTTCTCTGTGGCTCTGAGGGGGAGATAACTGTGCCACTGGGCAAACCCCACAGCGGGGTAGGCAGCTGGGCAGGGATTAATGGTGGTTGGGGAAAAAACACTGAGGCATATTTTCTATAGGGAGAGAGGATGAGTCAGGAGAGAGTATGAAGAAGATGCTGAAGGTTATAGGACTCAATCTCACGTTCTTTACACACTGTCTTAAGAAATCAGCCTGGCACGGGCGTTGCTGGTGTGCTCAGAGCCCTGGTGAGGTCCCGAGGGGCTTTGCTGACAGGAGCAATTCTTGTACCACTACCAGGACTGTTCTTGACACTGATGAACGTGCAGCTCCGTTGAGTTGCAGCCACGTCCAGGCGTCTGGTCATCACGCTGAGTGGTTTGTCTTTGTGTGTGAAGAGCATGGGAAAGGTTCCTCCTGTGCAGCCTCCCAGAGGGAAAGTTTTACTCCTCTCACCTCGTGCAGAACCAGCACAGCGAGCCACAGCCCTCAAAACCAAACCATGTCCATGGGGAGAGCTCAGCTTGGCCACATTTTCACTGCAAGTGTCGTGACATGGACTGCTGTTTTATTTTATCCATTTTGAACATACCCTCCTGATCTTCTCCAGGTTCTCCCTGGTCCCTTTTGCAAGGGGGTGGCTGGGCAGCGGTGTGCCTGGAGGGGTGCAACGTGCACTGGCTTGCCTTGGCTTGGTTGTTAGATGACTTTGTCTTGATGATGGTCTCTGGTGAAGTAGTTTGTCCACTTCAAATGTACATAGTCATCTTAAACCTCCTCGCCTAGCCTCGTTCCTTGAGGTTTGGAGGTGCCTAAATTGCAGGAGGTGGTGGGAAGTGCTCCAGGTCACGCTCTCCTGGTGAAGCTCTCAAATTGAATGGTGCCCATAACTTGGGCAAGTAATGTGAGAGGATTTGCCCTGTGGGTCTGTGTCTCCTGGTGCTGTTTCGGGGACTGGTGCAGTAAATGTGCTCCCCTGGCTTGGTGGTCGAGATGTGTGCTCGTCCCTGCTTGCGAGGAGCAGTCTGTGTGTTTTGGGAAGGCTCGTGTTTGATGGGATGTGTTTTGAGGAGAAAAATGTGGAGGATCACCCATGATCCAGGTTTCTGTCTGGCAGCTAAGCCCTGTTTTTTCCATCCCCTCAAACTGATGTGGATCCCCCTCCCTTCTGGTAGGACGTGTGAAACAATTCCCTTCGTTTCGGGTTTGGCAAGAGTGTAAAGTCCAGGGAAGTGGCCACGTGTTATCACCACTGAGTTCCCAATTTGCCTGTGAGTGGTGCTGGATAAACTGGGAGCCAGAGCCTGGCTCTGGGGCTGCCTTTGAGCTGACCAAAGCTGGCACAGCCCCTGGGGTGTGTGTCTGCAGGAACCTCCTGTTGCCCTCTCTTCCCCAACACGCTCACTTCTCCATCTCAGCTTTGTTGGGATTTTTTCCCCCTGGCTTTATGTGTGTAAATCCTGAATTCTGATAACCAGCTCCAGTTCCCTGCAGCCCAAGCACGCCGGGTGGATCCATAGACAGGATGGCTCCACTCTCTGGTGCAGGGGGTTGGGATTTTGGAGATGGGGAGGTAAAAGCCAGGCCTCCAGCCTCTGCGGCAGGGTGGTCTGCCTCTGAACCGGTAACGGGGCTGCAGATGACACGTGGTTTGGAGGAAGCAGCCAGGACAGAGTTGGCAGGGTAAATGGTTGCCTAATGAGCTGTGATTGACATAATTTGACTGCTGGATTACAAATCTGCGGCGAGGTTCACAGGAAATATCCTCTTACCCCCACCAAGTGGTGGCTCCTTTTACAAGGGAGCCTTCTGTGCCGGGGTCCTGCGGGGCGGAGGGGAGCGTCCGAAGGACGAGGGGAGCGTGGAGGGAGGAGATGTTCCTGCTCCTGGCCCTGCTGTGCTCCCTCCTTCGTGGAACGTGACGTCCAACAGACTCTGACTCCATCAGCTCTGGCGAATTGCACGTGAGGCTTTGCCCAGAGGAACTTCTTCAGCCCACCAGAATTTCCCCCTTCACGGTGCGTTTTGTCCGAGCACCGTTTTCCGCACCAGGCAGGGGAGTTTTAGCCTCTGTTGCTGCAGAGTCAGAAAGCTCAGTGTGAACACTCTGTAACGTTTCCCAGCTGTTTTCCATTCCTCTTCCTCACCCTCTATCAAATACACTGAGCATTGTTTTAGAATATATACGGTTTGGAGTCTGCAAGTCATTACGAGCGTGCCGTGGTTGCGGGAGAGCTCTGAGGTAGTGTGAGTTCCCTCTCTTCAGCAGGGGTGGTGGGACACTGGGTTCCTTGTCATTCCTAAGTCTAACAGGACTCTGCAGGGTGAATTTCAGTCCAGATCTGTACTCAGGTGTGATTTGTATTGGTTCGGTGGAATTCGAAAGCCATGCTGTGGAAGTTGAGAGATGCTAAATTAGGTTTAGGAACCACCTTCAGGAAAAGGAGACTTCTAAAATTCAGATAGTGAAAGAAGCAGGTGTGTTTTCTGGTTCAGACCTCCTCTCTGACATTCTTCTGCCACCAGGCTCTTCCCTCAAGGGCTCATTTAAAGGATTCAAGCAATGACACCTTTTGCTTGAAGAAACAATCTAAGCCACGTTGTTAAATAAATGTATTTCTGCCGGGTTAAATTCCCAGAGTGAAGTGGTGCTCGGTGGTGACACATCTGCCCAGCTGCCTTGTAAATCAGTAAGTGATATTTGTAAGTTTTTCCACCTAGACATTACAGGAGGGTATTTTTGGTAAACCAGATTTTTTTTGAGCGTCTGGAATACGAGGATATTGTGGTGGGTATTTAGCTACTGGCAAGTGGGTTCCTAAAACTGAGTTTCAGATCCTGGAAACGTGGAAGAACTAATAAGTGGCTGAGCTGATGTCAAGGCTTATCTTTTTTTCTCTGTGCCATTTTCCCCTACAAAAGAACCTCCTTAACTTCTTGGGCTGTAATGATGGAGGTATGAACCCATTCTGTCAGACTCTGTGTGTCACTTGTTCAGAAGCTCCTACTAGCCTGAGAGAAAGTAGTTGTTTTATTTGAAAACCCAGGTAAAAGGGATGGTGGTTTGGGGCTGGACCTGTGCCTTGAATTTGCCTCTGACCCGGGAGGGGGCTGCTGCTGGGGTGCTCAGCAGGGACACCTCAGGTAGCTGCACACCCAGTGGTGGTGGCAAAGAGGTTTCTGAAGAGCTGTTGGGGTGGGTGCTGCCCAAACCCATCATCTTGTCCTGTTTCCTTCCCAATTCCTCTGCACTTCTGTCTTAAGACCTATAACAACAGGTCCATCAGCTTCACAAAGCTGAAAACAAACCAGGGTGAGAAATATCTGTGTGGATGAACTTGGCAGGATTGTTGTTTTTTTACTTCAGGTGTTTTTTTGTGGTACAGACCCTGCAGCTCCCATCCCTCCCACCGAGAGCTAAAGAGCCTCTGCCTTCCCCCTGAACCTGCACCATCACTTCTCCTCCTCCAAAGCATCTCAATCAACTTCCTTAACCTCGTGTGCCAGATAAAGCTGTTTTGGGTTTCTTATTTTGTCTTCACAAGTAAGGTCATGTGAAACTTGGCCTTGAGGTGTTAAATGGTCTCTTCTGCTGTGCTGCGTGTAGTGTGGGTGATGCCAAGGAGGGGATTGGAGAGGTGCAAAATGAAATCCTGAGCTTACAAGGTGATCTTAAATAAAACAGTAGCTGCTGAAATGGTTTTCATTGATGACTGAATGACCTGGAGCCTCTGGAGTCTGCCTTCAGTCCTCCCCTTTAGCCTTTGGTGCTGCATGAAAGGGTATTGAAGGCTGCAGAAGCATTTCCCCTCACCCCTGAGGAGCAAAACCCAGCAGAAACTCAAAACCAACCCAAAATGTTTGATTTCCCCCGTGTGTGTGTGTGTGTGTTCCAAAGTACATGGTGGTGCTTGTTCCTTTCATTCTATTTTTGAGTAATTTGACAAAGACTGTAAAGAGTTCAGGCAACTACGTTCTGAGGCTGGAAAACCCCCGGGACTGATTTCAGTTTTACTTTTGCTTCTCTTTGCTGACCAACTACTGCCACGTGGGACACTTGCTTTGGAGCAGCAGCTCCTTGTGTGTGGGGGTGAGTGGGAGGTGGCCAGGGAGGGGTCTCAGGGGCAGGTTTGTGCTCCAGTTGCCACCGTTGCTGCTTGGGTGCAGGGGAGGTGGCCCCATGGCAGCACTGGTGCCCAAATGCTCACTTGGAGCCCAGGGAAGGAACTTGAAACGACCTCCTTGGTTTTGCTGTGGATTCTGCTTGCACCACGGCTCACTGGGGTGTGAGGGGACAGGTCTGGAAGATGCTTTGGAGCTGACTTGTGCCTAACCAGGGGAAGCTCAGGGAGACCTGGCTCTGCACAGCTCCTGACAGGAGCCTGGAGCCAGGGGGGGGTCGGGCTCTGCTCCCAAGGGACAAGACAAGAGGGAACAGCCTCAAGTTGCCCCAGGGGAGGTTGAGGTTGGACAGGATGGACAAGTTTTGCCCTTAAAGGGTTGCCCAGGGCTGTGCCAGGCTGCCCAGGGCAGTGGTGGAGTCCCCACCCCTGGAGGGGTTTCCAAGCCGTGGAGATGTGGTGTGAGGGACACGGGGCAGTGGGGACCTGGCAGGGATGGGGAATGGTTGAACTGGATGATCTGAAAGACCTCTTCCACCCAAAATGACTCTATAACTCTGTGTAAAAGGGTGTCATCAACATGACTCTTTCTGAGCTCCTTTTAAATTCAAGTGCCAACAGTATAATCCTAAACAGAGTGTTCTTAGAGAACAGAAACTGCAGATCTGAAACAGTTTTAATATTCTGAAGTATTTTTGGTCCCACTTATAATTTTCAAGGTTGATCTTCCAGGAGAGGCCATGAGCAGGTCTGGAAGTCAGAGGAGCACGTGCCATGTGCTGCCCTTGTGCCTGTCCACGGGGTGGGACCTGAAGGGCTCTCCATAGCACGACTGAATGAATTATGCAAAACATGCTAATGAAGCAACGCTCTTCACACACTAGTTTATTTTTAAAGCATCTGGGCTGCCTCTTGAGTTTGAATTAAGCCTGTTATGATCAGCATCAAAGTACTTCCCAGTGCAGGAAGCCATAAAGGAAATGGGAAGAGGAGCAGTTGTTTTCCTGGTCCCCTTTGGGTGCTGTGTCCTCAGGAGGTGTCTGTCACACCAGAAGGCACGTGGCTTTTTCAGATGGGCTTTGAAGGGTGGTGGTTGGACCCCTGGGAGCACGTGCAGATGGAGCATGTCCCACTCCAGAGGGGTTTTCTCACTGCTAGGAGAGCTAAATGAGATTTTTTCTGTGGCTGAGGAACCTGAGGTTGTTTAGTCTGGAGAAGAGGAGGCTCAGGGGAGACCTTCTGGCTCTCAACAACTCCTTGACAGGAGCCTGGAGTGAGGTGGGAGTTGGTCTCTTTGCCCAAGTAACCACTGCTAGGATGAGAAGCAATGGGCTGAAGTTGTGCCAGGGGAGGTTTTGATTGCATCTGAGGAAGAATTTCTTGACTGGAAGTGGTGAGGAGTGGCCCAGGCTGCCCAGGGAGGTGCTGGAGTCCCTGGAGGGCTTCAGAAAAATCCACGTAGACATGGCACTTTTGTCATGGTACTGTAGGACTCGATGAGCTTAGAGGTCTTTTCCAACCTTAATGATTCTAGGAGTCTATGAGGCCTCCAAACGAGCTGAGGAGCAAGCCCTGCTGTGAGAGGAGCCCTCTGAAGGGCGTGGGGCAGCCCCTCCAGGCTTCCTCAGCGACCAGCGTGCGGCCACAGCCAGACAAACTGAGCTGAGTTATTGTTTGTTTTCTTCTCTCTTTGTTTGGAAGAGTCCATCTGGGAATTGGGTATGGGAAATAAGTGGCACCAACTCATTGCATTTGATTTATAATTGAGTTTGGAAAAAAAAAAAAAATCTAGCCCAAAGGCGCCAGCACTGAGGAGCTGCAGCATCACTGGAGCTGAAGGGCTCAGCCTGCTGGTCAGGTAAAAGCACTTCCAGCCACTTTTGCTGGAAAAGAAGCAATTTCCCATTGGTCACATCCTGCTGGTTTCAGCTCTGAAGGGTCAGTGTAATGAAACCAGCAGGATTTTAGCACTTGGACTTCATACCACCACACCAGTTGACCCTGAAGGGCTGTGCTGTCACTGGGGTGCCACGTTCCCAGGGACTTCTGTGAAGGCTCCCAGCTCTGAGGGGAGGGAAGGTTCCTGATGTGCACCCCTGGTTTAGGTGATTATTGTTTCACTTGTGCAGATTGTTCTCACCATGATCATCTGCTTTGTAGTTTTAATAATTCAAGATCATAGAATCACACAAAATCTCAGCGTGGTAGGGTTGGAAGGGACCTCTGGAGATCATCTCATCCAACCCCCCTGCTCCAGCAGGGTGCCCAGGATCACATCCAGGAGGGTTTGGGATCTCTCCAGAGCAGGAGACTCCACAGCCTCTCTGGGCAGCTGCTCCAGGCTCAGGCACACTTCACAGGGAAGAAATTTTTCTTCCAGTTCAGGTGGCACCTCCTGGGTTCCAGTTGGTGCCCGTTGCCCCTTGTCCTGTCCCTGGGCACCACTGACCAGAGTCTGGCCCCAGCCTCTTGCCCCCTGGGGCCCTTTAGCTCTTGCTCAGCACCACTAAGATCCCAACCATCCCCAAGATGGACAGCATTCTATATGGATATATCAGAAAATATAAGGATCAATTCGTCCCAAGCTTTGTCTCTTCCTCAGATAGTGTCTTGGTGCCTTTCACAAGCATTTCATTGCACACAGACCTGGAGAACTTGCCCGTGCTGTACCCAGCAGGCTGCAGGAGCTTGCCCAGCGTTGGTGTTCAGCTCCCCAGGGGGGTGGAATCTCTTAACAAAACAACCGCTTGTGCTCCGTGGCTGCTCAGCCTTAAACACACATTTGGGGAGGATGTTGGTGGGGTGACATAATGGTGGTGTTGTGTTGGAGATGAATGGTCCTCAGACGAGCGCCGGGCGGTGTGTGGACCTCCAGGACTCTGCATGGCAGCTCTTGAGAACAACTGTGTGTGCTTGACCAGGAGCTGGAGCCGTGCCCAGCAGCTTCCCAGCAGCAGCACTGGAGAGCCAAGAGGGGACCCACTTGCTCTCCTCCATCCAGATGTTGGCTGAGGGCAGAAGATTCTTCAGGCCTCTAGCACAGGAAGAAGCCTTAGGTCTTTTTTTTGTGTGTGTGTGTGTTTGGATGTTGTGAGGGATTTCTTACAAGATGAGAATTGTTTGGTTTATTTATTTTATTTTTTGTTTTTGGAGTATACATTATTTGGCCAGAAATCATTTTCCTATAAAAGGACTTGGGGTGAATATAGATTGTACATCTGTTACTTGTTTGTCTGTGAAATGGCTGTACAGCTGGGGCCAAAAGGGAAGAATGGAGAGAGGGTTGCACAAATTGGCAAAGTTTCTGAAGTCTTTCAGAAGCCGGTCATTAAAATGAAGAAGCAAATTGTTCAATCCAGAAATCCTGGTTGTTCATCTCTCTAATGCTCCAGCGTGTCCCTCTACTGACTCCTCTTGGCCTGCTCTCCATCTTCCACCCTCCAGCAGAGGTGGAGGGATGAACACAGGTCCACCTCCAGCAGTTTGAAGCCAGGTTCCAACAGAGGTGGGCTCGGAAGGGTCTTGAAGTGATGGACAGAGCTCGGTGGGGTTTATGCAGCAGTTTTCTGACAAACATTCCCAATAATTTAATGTTTTTAGGAGTTCCTCAAAGGGCTTTCTGCCCAGCTTCGAGCTTTGCAGCCACAGAGGATCAAATAAATCAACCATCACAAATATTTAACTTCAAAGTGCAGGGCATCCATGCCAACCCTGCAGAAGGCATCACCTCGTAGGTTCCTCCCTTTGCCTTTTCATAGGGTGCTGTGGATGGCCAAACAACCCTCTTCAGGGAAACTGAGTCAGTTTGACCCAGTGATCATTATTAAAGCGTGCCCTGAATCAAACCAGGGAATAATTTGAATCCTCTTGTGATGACATCTGGCTTCAGGTAACTGGGAGGAATTGTGAATCTTGTTCTCTAACAATTGCAGCGCCTTCAAACAGCGGAGGAGTCGTCGTGTCTTCTGAGCCACCCTCTCCCCGCCTTCCATGTCACAGCTTCAAGTACAAATGCTGCTCCTCTTGATCATTTAAATGAGTATCAAGTCTGGAAAATGTGCAATATTCATTCTAGTAAATAAAACAAGAACTTCTGTACTCGACGGTGCTTTTTTTATCCCATGAATCTTTCAGGAGCCTCAAGGAAGAGTCAATGGCTTGTTTGCTTCTCACCCTTTTTTCCAGCTTTTAATTTTCTGTTGTGTTGTAGAGGTGAGATGAGGGTTTTGTCCTTCTTTGTGTATGAATTTGTGTCTATCTGTGGTTTTTTTTGATGCCTGCAAGGCTTATTTCCAAAGGGGGTTGGCCCGTGAGTGCAAATGAAGGTATGGGAGATGATGTTCCTGCACAGGGAGCCAGCTGGTGCTGTGCCCTGCTCAGCACACCCTGCAGAGTGCTGTGGCCCCAGTGCCAGGCAGAAGGACCTCTCTCTGGAGAGGGAAAGGCAGCATCAAAGCTGTGGTGGAGCTCACTTATGGAAAGAAAGCAAGGATGAAAAGGGGTTGGGAGGGCCTGAGGAATTATCTTGACTCGGAAATTAATTCTGAGTTTTCTCTCAGTAGGGGAAAGAAAATTGCTTCCATGTAGAGGTTTGTGAAGTAGAGAAAACACTGGGAAGATGCTTTTCTTTTTGGTTTAAAAACCTTTTACACCAGAAGCTGTAGTGCCTGGGCTAGCCTTGTGCATGTTTGCTGGCCTGCATGGGGAGGGCTCCAGCTGACTCGGCTCAAACAACAAAGAATGGGGGAAGAGGAATTTAGGAAGCTAAATCTCAGACTTTGTACAGATTAGAATGAAACGACCTTTCAGATGGGCACACAGGAAGGTTTACCTGACCAGGTGTGTGACCAAAGACCTTTCCTCCTGAGGGAGACATCCCCAACACTCAGCGAGCCTGCAAAGCGTCCTGTGGCAGATCCTTGCCACCAACTCCTTGCCACCCTTGCCCAGCTCTGTCTGGAGGCCACGGGGTGTGAGCAACCAGGTGCTTTCCAGAAGCAGAGCTCTGCCTACACCTGTAGATCCAGACTGTTGCTCAGACCAGGAGGCTGGTGGGATTCCTGTGGACTCGAGAAGGGTTTGAGCACTTGATTAAATGCTTCCTTTAGACTATAAAAGAAATTGTGCAAGGTTTTATAGGAGCTGAGCCCTTCCGTGCTCAGCAGCAGGAGGATCCCTCATCAGCAAAGGAATTTGTTGTTTCCCAGAGCAGGGCAGGAGAACCAGCTCCCAGTTTTCAGGGGCTGAAGCTGCTCCTGCATCCTCAGGTACAGAGGGACGTGGTACAGTGAGCACGCCACCCTCTCAGTCAGGATGAGGAACTCAGATACCTACAAGTGAGAGGGAGGCAAAAATTGATGAAGCATGAAATTCTTCCCCAGCAGTAAAATCTTGGTTGGCTGGGAGACAAAAGGTCACCCGAGTGAAAGGGAAAATACCTTTTACAGAGAGAGCCCAGAGCGGTGGCTGGCTGGGCTTTGAGGATGTTTGTGTTGTGTCTGATGGCAAATCTCTGTTAAAGGTGAATTATCCCTTCTGTGCAGCAAGTGGAGTAAAAACTGCCCAGGTCCACAGCACAGTTCTTGTACTGACTCAGCCCTGGCACTGTGCAGAAATTCAGCCTTCCCAAGTCTGAGAGGGGCTGCAGGAAAGCAGGGGGGGACTATTCACAAGGGTTTGGAGTGACAGGATGAAGGGTCATGACTTTAAGCTACCAAAGGGCAGATTTAGGTTAGACATTAGGAAGGAGTTCTTCAGTCTGAGGGTGACAGACACTGGAATAGTTGCCCAGACAGCTGGTGGAGACCCCATCCCTGGGGACATTCAAGATCAGGCTGGATGAAGCTCTGAGCAGCTTGATGTGCTTATGGCAGGGGGGTTGGACTAGATGACCTTTGGAGATCCCTTCCAGCCCAGACATTCTATGATAAATAAACACCAAAACACAAAAAGAATACCTGTTGTTACAGTCCTAACATTAACCTCTAAGCTTATTTGGGCATGTTCTCCCAGCTGGTACTTCTGTGCCAAAACATGTTGCACAGAAATGATGTGTAAGGAGAAATCCTTCCCCTCTTAACACAGGGAAAAACAAACCCTCCTTGGAATTATCCTGCTGGGAGAGCAGCTCCCAAACATCCCAGCAGAAGCCGTGGGGTCCTGTGCTGAGCTGGGAAGCCGTGTAGCCAAAACATTGACTGAGGCCTTGAGTGTGGCTGCTCTGGTCCTGCCCAGCTCCTCGGGGGGCTGACCTTGTGTGGGGTGATGCCCTCAGGGCCAGGTCTGCAGCTGCTGCTCTCTGGAAGCTGTGCAGGCTGCCTCTCCACCACTCACAATGACCTCATTTTGGGTTCCAAGTCGCTGCTGCTCACTTGAGATGCCCAGGGCCTGGCTCTGGGCTCCTTCCTCCTCTTTCCATGAGTAGAGGTTGTCAGTGTTCTGCTTATTCCCTTGATTAGCAGGTTTTGGGTTGAGACTTTCCCTTCACAGGGGTGGGAGCTGGCAACTTTGCAGCATCTCAGCAGGCTATAATAATACAGGCTTTAGGTAGTGCTTAAAATAAATCTGTAGATTTATAGATTTTTCTCTGGCCAAACTCCATCCTTGGAGATGTCTGTGCAGGTCCTTCCTTCAGGGGCTTCTCAGAAGTTTTGCAGAGCTGAGGGTGGAGTTTGGTGCTCAGCAAAGGGGATGTTGGCAGTGCTGGTGCTGCCACGTGAACTGCCAGCACGGGACAGAGGCTTGAAAGTGCTGGAGATCTTGAAGTTTTTGTGCTTGCTCCAGGAGTTTTACCAGGTGGTATCTTCTAGCTACCAAGCAGTGCCTTCTGGTGGGGTTGCCCTGGCTCCTGTTGGCCTGCAGAGCAGGAGAGAGACCCAGGAAGGCTCTCAGAGGGTTTGCAAGAGTTACTTCTTACCCATGTGGGAGCCTTCAATGCATTTCAGTCCTTTCATGAGCACTGGCCTAAATACCAACGTGGCTTTGGGTCGCTGGGCTTTGTTTGGGGATCCACGCAGTGATGTGGGAAGTGTTGTGGTCTTGCATGGAGAGCTTGGGAGGAGCTGGGTGGTGAGCTGGCACATTCAGAGTGTTTATTGGAGAAGAGAAGGGCACCAGAGCTTCATCACGGGCATAATTTTATATTGCCAGGACACTTCAAAGGCAGCTGAGGAGCCAAGGCAGGGAGCAGCCTCCTCCATCTCCCCACCCTTGTCTTGAAGGCACATCTAACTTGGTCAGGAGGGAGCACAGGTTCCAGGTTTTTGGCCTCTGTGGGAGGCTGAAGTGTGGTGTTGCTGGGCTGCCTGTGGGCTGGGTGGTGGATGGAGGGAGGGATCTCACCAGCTCTCTGTCAGAGCAGCAGGGAGCGTTTTGACAACGTGGAATGAAAATTCATCATCGTGATAATGCTTAAAAAAAAATAACCCCAAAAACACACACACACACAAAAAAGGCTTAATGGCTCCTACAGGCACAGCCAGCCCCCAGCTGTAAGGGGAGACCTTCTGGCTCTTTACAGCTCCCTGAAAGGAGGTGGGAGTGAGGTGGGGGTTGGTCTCTTCTCCCAGAAACAGTCCCAGACACAGAAATAGGGGTGATGCTGAAATATGTTTGTGTGAAAGGCAGGATGTGTGCCTCCTGAAGGCTGGTGGGGGGCGAGCACACCCAGCCCTGGGCAGGGAGATAGCAGCAAGGAGAGGGCACAGCCTTGCCCCCCAGGGCTGGCATGGCCATGGATGGGGCTGGCTTGCTCAGAGGTGACCTTCCTCACAAACCCAGCCTCAGACAGCTCTCTGATACCCAGATGAGCTGGATGGTTAGAAGTGCTGTGAGACTGTGTGTTTCTGAGCACGCCGTGTGGACAGGGTGGTCAGCCCGAGCCAGTGGCTTTCCCACTTCCCCTGCCTTGGCTGCTCTGAAAGGTTCTTCCACTCCCAGAGGGGCACACAGGAGTGCTGTGGGGGTGAGAGTTGGGCCCTTACTTCATTTCATAGAGGCATTATGGTTGGAACAGGCCTCCAAGATCATCAAGTCCAACCATCAACCCATGACCACTAAACCATGTCCCCAAGTGCCACGTCTACACGTTTTTGGAACCCCTCCAGTGGTGGGGACTCCAGCACCTCCCTGGGCAGCCTGGGCCACTCCTCACCACTCTGCCAGCAGAGAAATTCTACCTAAGATCCAGTCAAAACCTCAAAACCTGGCACAGCTTCAGCCCATTTTCTCTTTTCCTATCACTGTTTATCTGGGAGAAATGACCAATCCCCACCTCACTCCAACCTC